>NC_041342.1:23800664-24100664 GCF_004354835.1 Perca flavescens
CTTACTACTGAGGCCATTCATCTCGATTGTTTTCACCAGTGGTGGAAGAAGTATTCAGATCCTTTGCTTAAGTAAAAGTACTAATACCACACTGTAAAAAATACTGTTACAAGTAAAAGTCCTGCATTAAAAATGTTACTTAAGTAAAAGTATGTAAGTATCATCAGAAATATGAACTTACAAGTATTAAAAGTACTGCAGAAATGCAGAAAATCCTCCAATTTTAGAAACTGGAAACAATCAAAACTATAAGCACAGCACAACTATAAAGCAGTTATAATGTTGGGTAGTTTAATTTATAATAAAACTTATTTTATAAACGTATGTTTTGTGTGCAAAAATCTTAAATGTGTAAAGTAACTAAAGCTGTCAGATGAATGTAGTGGAGTAAAAAGCACAATATTTCTCTGTGAAATGTAGCGGTGTAGAAGTAAAAGAAAAGACCTCAAATTTGTACTTAAGTACAGTACTTGAGTAAATGTACTCCGTTACAGTCCACCACTGGTTTTCACGGTGGTTTGATTAACCTTGGCCAAGTCCCACTTTAGACAATATGATGAATCACTTAGGGAGGTATTAACTTTAATTGGGAGATCCCATTTTGAGCTTGTTGTTGTAAGTGGATCGGGACTATAATGTCTACTTGCTCTACTACTTTGTTATATTTAATTTGCCTGTGTGGAGATAAATGAAGGCTGACACAAAGAGTGCATGTCACATGCCCCTCTTAGGGGGATTAGATTCATCATTATTATTATCACTTTCACTGCTGGATGTTTTTAAGTTGTGGGTTCTCCTAATATGTGATGCTTGAATAATGTTAATATTTGAAAACTTGGCTTCAAATCAGGCATTTCAAGGTTTTATTTATAACCGTAAAAGAAAAGTCTGATATTTTGGAAAAATAAGCTTATATTCACTTTCTGGCTGAGTATATTGACACCACTCTCATATCTGTTAAATATAAGGCTACAGAGGGTTAGCTTAGCTAAGTAGCGACTCTAGGAAGTTACATCCAAAAAATGCACTTAACCCCATGTAAAAAACAGCTTATTGTCACATTTGCATTTTAAGTCAAGTTTATTTATGGAGCATGTTTAAAAGTAACTGGAGCTGTACAAATCCATGTGAACAGCACAACATATCACTCATTTAAGTCTAATGCAAAAAAAATGGATCCATCAGAGTTTTATTTATTATTTTTTATTAATTTTGTCTGGTTTCTATAGGCAAATTATTTATTTAATTATGTGATGTCAGTGTTTTTTAATTTTTGTATTAAATTGGAATTTCATTTTAGTAGTTGTAAACAAGACAAGAATGTTATGTGATTGTATCTAGTGCACATGTATTTGCTCATGTTAGGATGTAGTGTTAATTTTGTCACCTATTTTTAATTTAGTCTTAGTCTTAGGCCAACATTTTTTGTTAGTCAAGTTTTAGTCGACTAAAAGTCTTGTCATTTTAGTCTAGTTTTAGTCAAAAGAGAACGCAAGGTATCTTAATCAAGTTTTAGTCAAAACATTTTAGTCTTTTTATAAATACATTATTTCTGATAACCATTTCAGTCAAATAGTTATAAAAATAAATAAATGCTATAAAGTTATATACATATTGAGCCTCTTCCTTATTTCACCAGTAAACGACAAAAACAACCACTGCATGGGGAAAGGATATTTTACGTATTTCCTCAAATAAAAGCCGGGGCCTTTATTTACCTGAACTGCAGAAGGGACCAGGCTTGTATTTGAAGCAGGCTTTTATTAGAGGCAGGCCTTTATTTCTAAGTCCATCTGTTTGATAAGTATAATTATTTTAAATAAACTGTTTTAAATGAAAAACCATAGCGTTCACATTTGCAAAAATATCACCATATACATCAACAGCCAGAAGGGCGACAAAGCAATTTGGGTCAGAATTAATCAAACGCCACCATTGTGTTTGAACCCTGTCAATGTACCGGGTATTTATTTCAAATATAGGTACAATACTACAGTATTATTGGTAGATTACAATAAGAGCATACAGTAGTTACACCAGTATCTGAGTAATGTTACAGACGGTAGCTAGCTACCGGTAGCTTTGTTTCTAGCTCCAGGCTAACGTGTTTCCTCCCACCTCCAGCTAGCTAGCCGTGCTCTGCTCTTGTCGGCTAATCTTGTCAGCTCATCCTTCTGTTTCTTCCAGTATCTGATTCTACTGGGCTCAATGTCGAAACGTCCCGCAGCTTTTTCACCCGAGTTTTCCTCCGCATACTTTAAAACTCTTTTCGTTTGGTTGTTGAAAAGTCCGTCACTAGCACCAGAGTCCGTCTTTCTCTGCTAGCACTAAATGAGCCCCGTGTTACATCCAATGTAGCTACTGCCATCTGCTGGCACCTGTACGTTACTGCACACTACACTTGGCTGAGTTACACATACAGCCGCATAGGACTAACCTGACTCCGCCAAATGGATTGCTTCGCATTTGCTCGGCATATCCATCTGGGAACTTTCCGTTGGAGAACTTTTGGGAAGGGGCGGAATACTGGTTATTTGATTGGATGAACCATCTGTCTATCACCACCTAACCCACCTCCAAACCAACGCTGATTGGCCCGGTCGTTTGGCTAACGGCTCCAAATTTTCTCTGCCTCAAGATGCCAGACTGATCTGCGAGTGGAAAACTGGAGCTCGCGAGATCAGGACGGTCTCACGAGGCTAGCATAGGACAATAATCCAGAAAAACAAAGTGCGGAAAAAAGCATGAATATATTGTTGAATCTGTTAAATTAAATTGGTAGAAATGTACAATGAACTTGAATTTTATTTTGACTTAATATTATATGTAAGGCATTTAGGAGATTATCCACACTATTTTTTCCCCGGCCTTAATTTGAGGCCGGCCTTTATTTGTCCGTGTTGACCACGCCCACGGTCACTATCAGAGGCCTGGCTTTTAATTGACTCCCGGTTTTTATTTGAGGAAATACGGTAAATGCAGCAAATATGTGACATTACTGTGTTCTCATTGAGTCCTGCCCACTTCAAAACTGCTATAACTTGTGCAGAATGTGTAAGATCCCATTATTTAGAGTAAGAAGCTGATTAGGAAAACACTTTTTCAGGCCTTTAAAAAGGTCTCATATTATTCTCATTTTCAGGTTCAGGTATTTTTGGTTTCTACTAGAAAATGTTTACATGCTTTAATGTAAAAAAATAAATAAAAAAAATACTGAATACTGAATATACCCGTATTGGCGCTCTGTCTAACGCACTCAGTTTTAGCGCCTGTCTCTTTAAGCGCCCCCCTCACAAAAAAGCCTAGTCGTCTCTGATTGGTAAGCTTTTCCAGGTCTTCCATATCTGCGTTGTCAGAGTCTCTGCACCGTCATTGCAGCCGGGGAATGACTGTAACGACACTGTAGCAGCACTTTTTACCTATATAGAGTATAGTTGTGAGAACTTTTCACATTACAACTGTACTGAAGTCCTGACGGCTTGTTTAAACACACGGTTTTGGAATACCGGCTGTGTGCATTTCTCTGTTGGTGGACCGTTTTTATACAGCACCTAGACCTGCTTTATAATAGAAAATGACATGGACATTTTCTTTTTTACAATATGGGACCTTTACATTTGTGGACACAAAAAAATGTAACACCTGAAAGTTCAATAGAGCAGTAGAAGAAATGCTGCAAACACATGTCTGTACATCTGTCACAAACTTTTTGGGCCATCAGCTTCTAAACAAGAACTAGACAGCGCTGTCCCCACTTGTGTGTTTTTGGTTGGAGGGCTAGAGAGACAGGAGACAGAATGAAAGCCAAAAGGCAGTCAGGGTTGGGAAGTGAACTCCAACATCAGACGTGTTTCAGTCATTCTTTGGGTTATGCCACTAGTGGCCAAAATGTGGAGAACCACATCTGATTATAAACAAGATGTACATAAATACTAAATTATGAATTGAGGTTTGGGGGAGACAAAGCCTTTGTATGAAAATAGTCACAGCAGTCCTTTAATGTCACATTTAATGAGCAATGCTGGCTTGTTTGTGTTATTTAATTTAATCCACATAATGATGGAAAAAAGCATGTTTTTGTTGAATCATTCAATCAGAGACTTTTTATTTAGCAATTTAGTTTTCAGCAAAGACAGACCTTGGAGTCTAGAACATTAATTGATATTGGATCCGAGATTCTCTTCCCTGAATTAGATTAGGGTATTTCTAACAAAGGTCTTTGCTGAATCCAAATCAGATTTAATGAGACACCTTGCCTAACCAGTAGTACAAATTCAGTTGTGACGCAACAGGATATGCTCAGAGGTCAGGTATTGTTAACAGGATAAATCCAGTTACTTTTAACTAGGCATTCATTACTTGGAGTTATTTATCATTATAGTTAGTTGTATTTCAATCACGTGTCACTGTACAACTGTCTTTGATTTAATTGTTGTCAATTTAAGTCTGAACTGAGGCTTTCGCAGAACACTTTACTTAAAAAAAAAGATGGGGGAGCCACTTTTCTAATTTAAAGGCCCCATTTTGTAGGAGGGCCTTCATTATTTCAGTTTTTGCCGTACTTAACATAGACTGTACTGTATATAAAGATGGACAGCTTGACAGCTCCCCAAAAGTAAAGCCAAAACATCTTGATCGCCCCCTGGTGGTTGGCAGAAGTATACAATTACAAGATGGCAGAGCCGGTATCCGGAAAATGTATTTGGCTTCACTTCTGTACAGTGGGAGGAAGTGGAGACGTGTCGTCCATCTTTATATACAGTCTATGTTGCTTAAATGGTGCATATTCCTAAAACAATGTCAAAATACCACGACCAAATAATTATTTACTAACTCGTACATAATGCAGGGAAGGAAGAAATGGAGAGACCTACAGCTCATTTTTGCTTGGGGGCCCCCTTGCGGTTTAATCCGCTCTTCTTTTGTTTACACACTTCCTCATTAACTTGCTGCCTTTGCGTTGTATTCAGGTTTGTTTTGCTTGTGTGTTATTAAAGAATGCATTAGTCATTGATACATTGATATCCACAAATATTTATGAATATTAAGCCAAACAAATTCACCACAGCAATTATTTTTATGATGACTTGCCACCCTCAGTGACTATACACATTTTCTGCCACTTTCCCTGGTGTGTGATAACAGCAGCTGCAAAAATGTCCATAGACAGAACTTATAATTCCCACAGGGAAGTTGACAATTTCCTCTGTTGACAGATTGTATTTACAGAACATATGACATGAACGCAGCATCAGCATACTTAAGCAGTCAACACAACTTGTCAGCTCCCTTATGCTGCAACATTTTAAGCAATGGCTAATCAGAAATTGGATTAAGAGTTTGATTGCTGGAGAATGTCCTGGCTCTCTGGGTGCGTTTTAAAGAGCAGCACTACGCTACAGTGAATAACTGAAATTTCAACATGACATCATGACTTCGCATAAACATACACGCCACTTTCCTAAAGCCAAGTGGCGTGTTATCTGTATGCATTTTCAGCTATGTCTACACTGTATACAGCAGACGGCAGTCTGCAACGTCACAGCGTAAACATACACGCCACTTTCTAAAGCCACGTCGCGTGTTATCGCGAGGCTACGCGTTATCGCAAGGCTATGGTTGGGTTTAGGAAACGTCACACATGGGTTGGGATTAGGAAAAGAATAACCGGGTTGGGTTTAGGAAAAGAAGAACAACCATGGAAAGGAAACCTCACACGCGGGACATGATAACGTCACACATGGGTCACGATTCCCGCTCTCCTCCATACGCCACTTCATGAGATCAGTCTGGAAATTTGAACAAAATCCATACACATCCTAAAAGAAATTGGGAAAATAGGGGCCTGAAATTATCATTTGGACTTACTCAACTTATAAAAACAGTGCATTCACTCACATTTACAATTTGTTGTGTGTATCTTGTGTATTACATTTTTCGGGTGGCACTCAACTTGTAAATGGAACCTCTCAGTAAAGGAGACCAAAGTTGTTAATGAAATTTGAACAACTTCAGACTTATAAAATGATTAATAACACTAAGTATTTGCAGGTGACTTTTTCCCTTGGTTGACAGATATTACTTTTACAGAGGGAACGCCTTATTGTTAATGCCTATTGCTTGAACTTAGGATTTATATTTTGGTTTGAAACTTAACTCCTCAAACTTTGTACTTTATGCTTATCAAGGTCCTCTAGTTAAACTTGTTGTACAAAAAACAATACATTTACACTTAAGATGCTTTGTTCCTTTCTGAAAAACTGTTCATCATGGTGCGTAAAAAGAACAGCAGATAACCAGAGAATTGTCATCCTCTCCCACTGGGGCAGACAGATAAAACTTTTCTCCTCAATTTAATCTTTATCATCTCATTCTGTTATTTTAAGTGAAGCACAAAATGCTGTGTAAGGTTTTAGAAAATATTCTCTTCAGACTCAGGCAGAAGGATTTCATGTACTATACAGAGAATAATATACAGTACTGTATATTGTTCAGTAAATCTTGTCACATTTAAGCTATTGAAGTGCTTTGCTATAAAGTTCAAACTTTCCTCAGAGTTACTGTCAAGAATTATTTATTTGTGAAGTTGGAAATCAACACAAAACCTCACCCTGTTCTAGATGTTGCTCCATCTCCTGTATTTCCAGTCTCACACTTCCTTCCTACTTGATCCCCCGCTGACTGACCTTACAGGGACATTTTAGCCCACACGTCCATGACCTTATGACAGCGTGAGAGAGCGAAAGCAGGAGAAAGGGACACCGAATGTCCTGTATGTCATTTTCAGTCTTCAATTCCTCCCAGCCCGTTACTATGGAAACTGTGAGTTGAGGCGAGTTGAAGACTAAAAATGCTGTACAGATACAAGTAGCAGCTGCTGTGTGTTTGTCCCATCAACGATGAACAGCCCTCACAGCCAAAGAGGCCTGACGTGGATGTCAGGGACCTGCACCAAGAAACCTAGGAATTATTGGTAAGTTAACACTGAATCATCTTTTTATCTCATGTGAATAAATGGTTCTCTATGTGGTTTATACAGTATGTCTGCTGAGAGTAGGCGACAGCTTTGCTGCCAAAACTGTTGCAAGAGTAACAACTTAAGCACATTAAAAAAAGAATGTAAATGGAAGAGGACTTAAACATTAAAAGGAATAGCAACAGTTTTCATCTTTTTTGCGAGAATTCACGTAGGGAGAGTTAGATGAGAAAACCGATACGCTATATCTCCACCCAAGGCTTGAGAACATTGCTTTGCAATGGTGCTCCATATTTTTCTCACAAGCCAATCAGAGCAGGCTGAGCTTTTCGGGAGGTGAGCTCAAACAGACAGGTGCTAAAACAGAGCATTTCAGACAGAGGGTGAATACAGGTATATTGACACACATATTTAACAGTAGTAAACATGTTCTAGTAGAAACCCAAAATACAAATATGAACCTGCAAATGAGCAAGATATGTCTTCTTTAACACAATTTAAGTCCTTTCAGTCATTTTAAGAATTTTACAACACAGCATGAGCTATGGTTGGGTACTGTTCCCTTTTTTAAATCGGTAACGACACCTGGAATTCGGTTCTGGTACCCAGCGGTACCTTTTTTTCCTCCTCGGTATTTTCCCTCTGTAATAACGAAAAATTTATTTCAGTTGTAAAAATAATTCCAAACATATTTATCCTATTTATTAAGAACATTTTATTTATTTAGAACACGCCGACCTTTTCAAGAAGCTGACTGAAGGAATGAAAGAGGGACGCTGTGTTCGCACGGTCCAAAAAGTCTGCCGCCGCTGGTAAACTTTGAAAAAAAATCCTGTTTTGCACGGCTATATGTAAACGGAAATATTAGTGGAATACTCACTTTCATTAGCAATGTAAACAGCTTAGTCGGAATATCGTCTTTCGGAATTAGGGCAAAAAACAGAATATTATGTGCATGTAAACATACTGAATGTTTCAGGCCCAAAATGGGCTCTTCACCAGGTACGCAGGTCTTAAAACCAAGATCAAGACGAAGTGCCAATGTCCACTCAAAGTGCTGTACTTTTCATATCATTCATTAACTACTGTAGGATATTTGTACTGTAAATGACCACCACCATCAACAGAACCAAAGGTTTCAGGCCACTTTAAACAGGAACTTGGATATATTTGCTTGCTAAAAAGAAATGTCTGACTGCAGTGTGGAAAAGATAAATACACACAATATGTGATAACTGAAATGTGCTCGGAAATCCTAAGAGGAAATAAGGTAGGTAGGAAGATTGTCATTCTGTTAATTTGTTCCTGTGTGATGCTCATTTTTCCAGCTAGAGCTCTCAGATCTGCCCATGTGGTCTGCGGGATACTTGCACCGGAAGGTTACTGCGGAAACACAGTGCACGTGGAAGCGCCGCGAAAAGCCGTGAAGCGTACATTCGTGCCCCGATCTCACGCCTGGCTGTTCGTACCAGACATGCATCTGTAGACAATTGAGACAGCCAAAATCCCTATAAACCTTGGTGTTTTATTTTGAATTTAGTTTTATTTTCCAAAGTATCTGGCTGCACCGTGGCCTCCCTGTATGCGACTACCTGCCTGGCTTGAAATATTCACTCGCGGAATAAATTCTGTGTGCGGTGTATTTCTGGCGTTATTGGATCAATTTAAGTCAAGCAATTGTTAAATGAAGTAGTGGGTTATGTGCTGATGTAAAAGAAGCCTTATGCCTCTTGCCATTGACTCACTTCATTAAGATCACTTAACCTGCAAGTGAATTAAGTCATTGTCTGCAATTGATCTCTTCTCAGACACTGTAAAGTTTCAAAAGGAAGTATTATAAAGGAGGATAATTTATTCATTTTTGCATGGATAAAATCAATGATTGAATATGAAAATACTGCCTACTGTATGCATATTTTTGGATTATCTTGGACTTTTATGCAATAAGCAAACATGTCTCCTATTGCAGAGCCAATGTGTGAGAACTGCTAATGATGGTATATTTGTGTGAAATAGATGAGCACCTTACTTCCTGAGATGATGCCTGACATTTGACCCTCTTATTGTCATCCTCTACCCGTAGAGCATCAGCCAAGATCATAGAAAGCATCACCCAAACCTGATGTGAGCAGTCTGGGATGACCCTTCCCATCGCCTCTTTAAAATACTCTGTCAGTGCATCTTGCTCTTTCCATCTCCCTGTCATGCTTTATTTATTCATCGGTCATTGCCTTCACCTTTCTCTTGACCTTAGCCTTGACGCCCCTGTGTCTCGACTAACTTCATCCTCTACCATGTCTGTTGTCTCTATCTCCCTCTCTTCCATCTGTCGAACACTCTTCAGTGTGTTGTTTGGACAGCTGAGGGTAGCAGGGAGTGTGCAATAGCACCACAGAAAGGCATTGATTGTTTATTTTTATTGCATCTACTGTACATGCAAGCCCTCACTCTTAGATGACCTATAGTTCACGGACAGACTGACTGAGAAAGGTAATGTATGTGTTGCTCATAGATGCATCGTGACGAGACTTTGTCCTGAGGCATTTTTCTCTCCGTCTTTACCTCTCTGCACCTCTTCATACCCAGCAAGCATTTGACAGTGATATGCAGAAGTTCAATGTCAAGTCCAACGACCACTGAATTCTCACCTGATTTTGTAATTTAAAGGATACAATTTCTATTGTTTAAAAAATCCAACGAAAAGACCAAAACTAAAAATGCGTCCGTTTATCAATACTAAACTTTCTCCAGCGTTAGTCTCAGACCCCATCCCATTGTTTTTTACTGAACATGTAAATCTTTAAAACCAGTTTGTAAGTACGTACTTTTATTTTTTATAGGATTATTCATTATATATATATACACACATATACATATATATATATATATATATATACACATACATATATATATACACAAATATATATACATATATACATATATATATACATACATACACACACTCTTTTAATGTGTACATTTGACTTTTGTAATATGTCTACTCTAACCAGGTGCTGTGACAGAGTTTCAAAATATTTTGTGCTCATGAGAAAATGTAGTAGACTATAAGTATACCTGAAATTGTAAGTATACTAAGTACACTACGTTTACTCAAGAGTGGCGTCTTCCACATTAACAGGAGCTGAGGAAGAAGAATTGTCTAAATTGTGGTCCAGTGCCTGTGTGTTGAAAATATGTCTTGAATGTGGTTGGAAATGCCTGGAATATAAAGTATAGCTGAATACATTGTTATGCTTTCGTCCTACTGCTGGGGTCTTCAATTATTCAGAATCTTCCTATCTGTCCATCAGCAGATACCCAGACTTTGACACAGGGGCTCTGTCATGTGCAGAGGTTGGTGTAAAACAGGAAGATCCACATAAAATCATAATCCTGAGACTTCCAGATCCGTTTCTTGTATCCACGGGTTTCTGGGTTGAACACCAAGAAAGCTGCAGGACTTGACATTATCAGTGGGTGGGTCCCTGAAACTGTGTGCTGACCAACAAGCGCTAGTATTAACAATAATATTCAACAGGTCACTGGCTCAGTCTGTCCACAATCATTCCTGCGCTCAAGAAAACAAGACCAGTCTGCCTGAATGACTCCCGCCCAGTGGCACTAACCTCTGTAGTAATTAAATGATTTAAACAACTGGTCAAGGATTACATCTGCTCCTTACTACCCAGGACAGTGGACCCATTACAGTTTGCCTAGTCTGGATCAACAGAGGGATAAGATCAAGATTATGGTTAAAAAAAATTAATTGCAGGTCTGTGATGTGAGGCGAGCTCCAGTCTCCTGCATTTAAGTCAGATATGCTACATGCCCATTCACAACCCAGACCCCCCCTGCCCCCCAACCAAAGGTTTGTTATGCTAGCAAAGCCGCCTCATAGCAGTTTGGAGAACCATGGAGACACCAATAGCTGCTACTACTTTCCGACTAACCACTGGGAGGTTATTATGAAGAGAACTCCCATTTCACTGGACAAGGGTGCATCATTTTCATTATCCAGCCTGACATTTTAATGCTTCGTTGGGGTTTAACAGACCAGGAAAAAAAAAAGAGGTCAGAGGCATCTTTGACATGTGAAAGGCACATATTCATCTGCCAGCAGTTGCTTGCAGATCAAGGGGAAACCAGGCAGATAGTAGACTGTTGGTGCACATTGCGCTTTGTGTAGCCATGGCAAGCAAAGCCATTAGACCTGTAGAACAGAGGCACAATGCCATGCAGTTTAAATTGTACAGTTGAAACAAAGTCATCCTACACCTAGACTAGTCTCGTAGAAAAGTGAATGTTAAGGAAAAAAAGTATATGCCAAACGGTTTTTGACATTGCTTGCAATGTAAACTACAGTGTCTTGTCAACACTGTAGAGTAGGTCAGATGTTTTAGCCTTTGTTAAGGGTTAGAGAAGCTGGATTGTGACTGGAAGGTTGCCGTTTTAATTCCCAGACCATCAAGATAAAGGTTGAGTGGTGTAAGTGAAAAAGCAATAACAGCTTTCTTACTACACTGAGTAAGGCCCTAAACCCGCAAACTGCTCCAATGGAGTGGCACAGGTGCAGTATGAGAGGGAGGCCTGGAAATGTTGTGTGGTTAGTTTACCCAAGAGAAAATATCAAATTGTGCGTAAAAGAGGGGATTGTTTCTTTTTCCCGTACCCTAAACTTGCCACTCTTTATAAGCACAAATTAGGAAAATCACTTATCCAGTTAAAAATGCAGTAATGGTTCACACACAATTGACAATGTAATTAGTTGACCATTCAATTTAGTTCACAAACTTTACCAATAATTTGTGTCCTTTGGAGTATTGTTCCACATGAAAGACAGGGGACTCCATAAGCCCAATGACAGAGTACAGTACTGTGGGAAGTAGGGGTACAGAGGGGGGCAGGGAGCAAGAAGAAGGGTCTGATCAGTCCTAATTATTTGTAATTTGTCGAGAGAGAGAGAGAGAGAGAGAGAGAGAGAGAGAGAGAGAGAGAGAGAGAGAGAGAGAGAGAGAGAGTTAAGTTATAAGGCAAATCAACTTCTCATTGGTAGAGACCACAGCTTGAATCAAATTGATGTTTGGGCAATATCTTCTTTTCGATGAAACATTTACATTTATTGCAATCAGACAACAGATGTCAAACAACATGTAAGAGAAATACTCTTCTTGGTTAGTGTTTACAATTTCATCCCCCATGGTCTCTTGACTAATTTTTCAGTATACATTTCTGATCGCGTTCATATTTTATGCTTTCCCCAGTTTTACAGATGTTTCCATGCCCTGCTGCATTGTGAGGCTCCTCGACGAGTCTCGAGCACAAAGAGCTCCTCCAAGGTCGCCACCAAGGTCATGAGGGCTGTAGCAATCACTGGTACCCGCCGTACCAACAACTTCCTATTATTGGTAGCCTCCCTGGGTCAACCGGCCGCCACCATGCCCCAACCGAACCCCTCTTTGGAAGCAACCATTGATAACACCAAAGGCCCCTCTTCAGACATCAACAAACCTGTCGTAGTATCACTAGTGGCTGATGATTGGCTATAACCATAAAATCCCAAAGTCCCCAGCCAAGAAGTCATTAATAATGAGAGAGGTGGTGTTACTGAGGCTTGGAGAGCAGCAGCCTGCCAATCCAGGTGGAGTTAACGGTGCTGTTGCATCAGCTTTACCCCAGCTAGTAGACATGATGGACCGCTAAGAAAGCCACATCTTGGACTGCTTCTCGACAATTTACTCTCAGAAGCTGGGAGTCTGCGTTTCTCTGTAGAAGACGATGATGATGTTTTTCAGACTGTTGTGTTAATAGAAGAGGAATTGAGGGGATCATTCATTTTGTGCAATACATAATGTTTACTTAGGCATAATAGAAATGTGTTCAGAGTGCAAGAATGTTGCATTGATTGGTTACTGACAGTAGTTACAGAGTGAGGTTCAAGAACACAAGTTGTTTATTACCCCAATCATTTTGAAGTATTTTCTAAAGTAGACAAGATTAAAAGATAAGAGACTAGAGTAATATTGGTTATGATTTTAAAGTGTCTTCTTGGCTTTTTTTCCTCTGTCAGTAATTTTTATTTAACTGATCACTCATCACTTTAAAATGCATCAGTAGTTTTCAATGAAGTCTTTTGATGGAAGTAGCATTGCTAGCATGCTAGCAGCACAACAGTTTTGTCAGAAATAGTGATTTAGGAATAATGATATAGGTGCATGTTGGAGAGTTACTGTATAGTTCTTTCAATAGCGATGTGCATGTGCACTTTTGCAGTATGACATGCAAATGAGGTTGAGAAATACAGTATCTGGTAATATTCAGTAGGTAGCACTGATAAAGCATATTGGTATCGGCAGAAGTCATGAAAATGTATGCCTTTCTGGAACGATTTTTTTCAGACACTTCCACGTGTACACAATTTGTATATTAACAGATTTCACAGCTGTAAAATCAGTTTTTAAAAAAAAGGTGCAGTTAGCAATGCTGTGCAAAGATTGTTGATATTTGAACTCAACTGCCAAACAAATACAACCCCCCCTCCACCCCCTAGATTCACAGACCGATAACTACTGGCTGACAACTACTTCACATGCTGCCTCCCCAATCCCCCCCTACCATCAACTGAAGCCGCCTGTTGCCGATAGGCTGGAAAAGTGTTTTGTGGCTTGTGCACTCCTTTGTGTTCGTTTTCCATATATATAGCCAGGGCTGTGAATTAACACCACATTTGTTTTCAGCGCACACAGACAATAGAGAGCTAGGTGACGGTGAGGAGATAGTAGCTGAATTTGACAAAAACAGTATTGGATTAGCATCACTTACTATACCTTTAAGCTGTGCTAGATACTACAGTATCTGCAAGAACTGATGTCAATCAACTCCTTGAATGAGTGATCTATAAACATCACTAATGATTAGCAGTTCAGTTCCTTGCTCATAGGCATCAGCCTCTACTTAAAATTTCCACAATATTCAAACTATTTACTTCCACAAAAGTCACCCCACTGTCTTTGAATAATTGGTATACAAGTCAATCCTGACAAGAAACTAAAATTATTTACAGAACATAACAAAAAAAACACTTAACTCGAGGCAACAAATATCTTTTAGATGGAATAGGTTTGTTCTGTAAACATTGTTTGTCATGTGCTTATCTGTATCTTGTTCAATTTTTTGATAACTGATCAAGAGGAGTTTCTCAAAGCAGTGCATCAATGCTGTGTTGTCAGTGGATGTCACTATAAGTGGTGTGGTACTTTTCACTAGGATTACAGTGTGTATGTTTTGTAATTCACTTTTTGCACACAAACTGTTTTCTATGTGCTGTCAAGATTGTGTATATATTGATACCAAAGCTAAAACCATGTAAATATTTTTTGAGGGGAGCTGTTCAATAAAGGGTTTGTTACTCTAATAAATGTGCCGTGCTTTCTTTTGATGAAGACTTGTTTAAAAAGCAGGGTGGTCAATAATATGGAGACTTAAAGTGTGTATGGTATAGATACATAATGTGTACAAAGTAACAGAACAGTCATATGTAATTGACCATTTACTAGCTATGGTTGGTCAATCACTGTTTGGGGGAGGGGTAAAACGACCACTGTGCATAGGGCTACAGTAAGAGTGACGCTCCATAAATAAATTGTTGGGGGGGGGAAAGGTTGATTAAGTGGTGTGTTTGTTTGTTTGTTTGCTGAAGAGCTTCAAAGGTTAGCATGTCCAGCTAACTATGTTAGAATGAAATACAAGTCTGATTTTAGTCTTTTCCTAGTCATACTTATAATGGAAGGACTACACTGCAATTCAATAACATTGGGCTTCATTCATCAACCATTACTAAGAAATTTCTGCTTAAAACTCACTTAGGCAGTTTTCATTAAGATTCTGACATTCAATGTTTTCTTATGTGGGATTTGTTCTTAGGTAAGAAAGGAATCTATGCACACTCAAGAGCATACTTGCGCACATTTGAGTGGTGACGTTTATTGAAAAAATTGGTTATTGCATTTTTTTTTCAATCCTACAGTTGTATTTTTATATAATATATGTATCTAATATAATTTTTCAATATTTTTAATAATTATTTTCACTATTTTACAAAGCATTAGCAGTACTTTTACAATAACACTTCAATTCACATCAATTATGTTAATTGGGAACCATGCTATCCAATAATTAGGGATTGATCACGCTATTTTGAGGCTATTTCTGCACCGTAGGCCTACTCGCACAATGGCATATTTACTGCTGCTGCAAAATGTTGCAGATCACGTCCTGAGGAGGGAATGCATCTTCCAGGACCATGTTCATCTATTTGCAGAGTGTGAGACGCTAATATAACAGCTTGTTCGGCGATTAGTACCTCCACATCAGAACTATTGATTGAAATATTGATTTTTTTTTTCTTGTATTTGGAGTCCGGTGCTCCACTCTCTTCAGACTTTCATTTGGGGACTCTTGAAGAATTTTGATTGGTAAATCTGCCACCATTGTAGTTGTAAAGTGCATTATGTGTCATCCAAAGGCAAAGACATGTAATTAAGAGGGGTGGGGAATAGCAAATGGTTGGGCCTAAATGTCACCATTCAGAATACATTTGAACGTTAAAAAAAACAAACAAACAAAAAACAAAAAAGTACAAAGAGTGAACAATTCCATAGACAAAATGACAAACAGGCTGAACCTAGTACGCGGCTAATGAAGTTACTGTCTATAATGTAATAAACAGTGATTTTCTGTGGGGAATATTACATTTCCAACCTGGTCACAAGATATGTTGTTCCTGTCAAGTTGGAGCTACCACCAAGCCATCCCATGTTTTGAAGAATCATAAGGAGGAATCCTATGACTATCTACAGTAATGAACCAAATTGTCAAGTATAAACGTGCCAACTTTCCAAATTAAAGAATACTTGTTTAATTTTCAATCTTTTTTAAATCTTTTAAACCTGGTTATAAAAAATATCTTATCTGGATACAGCCAGGGTGAGAGAAGGTTACACCTCAATATAAAGATGAGAGCAGCCAAGCATAAATACTGTTTGGTGATTTTAATCACTGAGTAATTCCTCTGGAATAGCTGTCGATTAAGTGCCTAAAGGGCAAGACGTAGTTACTGAATCATGTATGATGGACATCTTAAAATGAATCTATGTGTACTAGAATGACTGGAAATAATTGTTTAAAAGATCCTATGACATGCTGCTTTTTGGATGCTTTTATATAGGCCGTAGTGGTCCCCTAATACTGTATCTGAATTTTCTTTCCCAAAATTCAACCTTGGTGCAGAATTACAGCCACTACGAGCCAGTCCCATAGGAGCTTTCCTTAGGACGTGCCATTTCTGTGTCTGTAGCTGTAGATGCTATTGAGGAGGAGACCAACTGCCATGCTTTGCTCATTTGCAAGCCATGATGTCTCTCTCTTTCTCATGGGTGGGCCAAATTCTCTGGGCATGCAAAGCAGAGGAAGGGGAGGTAACCTTTCCTCTTATGACGACATATAGGGAAGATTCCAGATCGGCCCATCATTTTCTCAAAAGGCCATTTCTAGCCAATGTGGGTCCATAGGCAGGCTGGGGGAACTCATATTATTGTTAAAAAAAACTCATAAAGTGAAATTGTCATGCCATGGGACCTTTAATATAAAATTATACAATTGTCATAATGAATTGTTTAACATAAAATTATACAATTGTCATCACAGTGGGGTAATTAAGTATTACTTAAATAAATATGACCCAGTTATATAATTTATTTATGGATTACTCTGTGTTGGCCAACAGTCTTCCCAGTGAAAACAAAGCTGGTGCATATTAGAAGCTATTTGACATGTGGGTAAAGCTGTAAAACTGAAACTACAGAAAATGTATATGTTACAATGTTAAAATGTAATCAAAACATGATGGAAAATAAATGAAAAAATCTGTACAGATTCCATGCAACTACTGTGGCAAAACCACCATGTGGTTGATTAGCTTACTGCTATTTAGCTTTAGCCTTTTAACAATATTCTAGTTTAAATTATTACATAGTCAATTCAAAAACTAGTACAGTGCCCGTTCAAAATGTGCCTGTTTGGAACAGGCTGATTGCTTTGCCTGTGGTATTGCTACTTGTAGAATTCTCCAAAACCAAATTGTACCCCAAACAGAAGGACCCCGAACCACTTCATATGCAACTCCACTGTATAGCCAACTATTAACTTACAGTGTAGGCTACTTCAGACATTTGCCTCATGGACTCATGGCAGTGCGCTACCCATCAGGCTCGTTATGAAAGCTAATCCGCACATATCTGTGTTAATCAACCACCAGAAACAGAATGAGAAGCCTACAGAGACCATCTCACATTTAGCCGGGCTCCAGACTGTTTGTTTGTTTGTTTTTGTTTGTTTTTGTTTGTTTGTGTTTGTTTGTGTTTGTTGGTTTGTTTGTGTTTGTTTTCTGTTTGTTTTTGTTTGTGTGTATTTGTGTTTGTTTGTTTGTGTGTTTCTTTTTGTTTGTGTGTGTGTTTGTGTTTGTGTGTTTGTTTATGTTTGTTTGTTTGTTTGTTTGTGTTTGTGTGTTTGTGGTTGTGTTTGTGTGTGTTTGTGTTTGTTTGTGTTTGTTTTGTTTGTGTTTGTGTTTGTGTGTGTTTGTGTGTGTTTTGTTTTGTTTGTGTGTGTTTGTGTGTTTTGTTTGTGTTTGTTTGTGTTTGTTTGTTTGTGTTTGTTTGTTTGTATGTGTGTGTTTGTGTGTGTTAGTGTGTGTTTGTTTGTGTTTGTGTGTGTTTGTGTTTGCTTGTGTGTGTTTGTTTGTGTTTGTGTTTGTGTGTGTGTTTGTTTGTGTTTGTGTGTGTTTGTGTTTGTGTTTGTGTGTGTTTGTGTTTGTGTGTGTGTATTTATGTTTATTTTTATGTATTTATATATTTATTAATTTATATTTTATTTATTTATGTATATTTTATTTATATTTATGTATTTTTTATTTTTTTTTATATTGTATTTATTTATATTTATTTATTTTATGTGTATTTTTATTTATTTATTTATATTTGTATGTGTATATTTATTTATATTTATATTTATTTAAATTATATTTATTTATATTTATTTATGTGTGTTTTATTTATATTTAATATATTTTATTTTGTTTATGTATTTTTTTTATTTATTTATGTTTTATTTTATTTATGTTTATTTTATATTTTGTGTATTTTGTGTTTTATGTGTTTGTGTTTATGTGTATTTAATATGTTTATATTTTATGTTTATGTGTGTTTATGTGTTTATGTGTGTTTATGTGTTTGTATTTATGTGTTTATGTTTATTTATGTTTATTTATGTAGGTATTTATTTATGTTTATGTGTGTTTTTATGTTTATTTATGTTTGTTTATTTTTTTTTGTATGTTTTATTTATATATATTTATATTTATTTATTTATATTTATGTTTATGTTTATTTATATTTATTTATATGTATTTATTTATATTTATATTTATTTATTTTTATTTATGTGTGTATTTATTTATATTTATTGTATGTATATTTATTTATATTTATTTATATATATATTTATTTATATTTATGTTTATATGTGTATTTATGTGTTTATGTTTTATTTTTATTTATATTTATTTTGTTTATTTATTTTTTTTTTGTTTATTTATATTTATTTATGTTTTTGTATTTTTATGTTTGTATTTTGTTTTGTGTTTATATGTGTTTGTTTGTGTTTATTTATGTGTGTTTATGTGTATTTTGTTTTTGTGTTTATGGTTGTGTTTGTTTATGTGTGTTTATTTGTGTTTATTTATGTTTGTGTTTTATGTGTTTTGTGTGTGTATTTGTTTATTTATTTATTTATTAGTTTTATTTATGTTTATGTTTATGTGTGTGTTTATGTTGTGTTTATTTGTGTGTGTGTGTGTTTTATGTGTTTATTTATGTGTGTTTGTGTGTTTGTGTTTATTTATTTGTGTTTATTTTTGTGTGTTTTATGTGTGTTTATATTTTATATTTAATAATTTTATGTGTTTTATATTTGTATTTATTTATGTGTGTTTTTTTTTGTTTTTTTTGTGTGTGTTTTTTGTGTGTTTTTTTGTTTTTGTTTGTGGTTGTGTTTGTTTGTGTGTGTTTGTGTGTTTGTGTTTGTGTGTTTGTTTGTTTGTGTTTGTTTGTGTTTGTGTGTGTTTGTGTGTTTTGTGTGTGTTTGTTTGTGTGTGTTTGTTTGTGTTTGTTTGTTTGTGTTTATTTTGTTTGTGTTTATTTGTTTTATTTTTTTGTGTTTGTTTTTTGTGTTTGTTTATTTTTATTTGTTTTATTTATTTATTTTTATTTTTTATTTATTTGTTTATTGTATTTTTTGTGTTATTAAATATATTTTATTTGTATTTATATGTATTTTATATTTACTTATGTGTATTTATTTATATTTATATTTATGTGTGTGTTATTTTTTTTATGTTTTTATTTATGTATGTATTTATATTTATGTTTATTTATTTATTTTATGTAATTATGTTTATGTGTGTTTTATATATTTATGGTTTATTTTATTTTTATTTATGTATTTATTTGTTTTATGTGTTTTTATTGTGTGTATTTATTATATTTATTTATATTTATGTATATTTTTATGTTTTTGTGTATGTATTTATTTATATTTATATTTATTTAAATTATATTTATTTATGTTTATTTATGTGTATTTTATGTTAATATATATTTTATTTTTATTTTTATTTATGTTATGTATATTTTATATTTATTTATGTATTTATTTTATTTATATTTATTTATATTTTATGTTTTTATATTTTTATATTTATGTTTTTATATTATTTATTTGTGTTATTTTTTTGTGTATTTTGTGTTTTATATTTATGTGTTTGTGTTTTATGTTTATTTATAGGTATTTATATTTTGTGTATTTGTGTTTATTTAATATGTTTATGTTTATATGTATGTTTTTTTTATGTGTGTATTTATTTATGTTTATGTTTATGTGTATTTATTTTATTTATGTTTATGTGTGTGTGTATGTGTTTATTTATTTATGTGTTTATTTTTTTATGTTTATTTATATTTTTTTAGGTTTGTGTGTTTGTGTTTGTGTTTTATATTTATATGTTTTGTATTTTATGTTTATATGTATTTAATATTTTTATGTTTATGTTTTTGTGTTTTGTTTGTTTTTTTTTTTTTTTGTGTGTTTGTTTGTTTTGTTTTATTTATTTATTTATTTTATTTTTATTTGTTATTTATTTTGTTTTTTGTGTGTTTGTGTTTTTATTTGTTTGTTTGTGTTTATTTGTGTTTGTTTGTGTGTGTTTGTGTTTGTGTTTGTTTGTGTTTGTTTGTGTGTGTGTTTGTTTGTTTGTGTTTGTGTGTGTGTGTTTGTTTGTGTGTGTTTGTGTTTGTTTGTATGTGTGTGTGTTTGTGTTTTTGTGTGTGTGTGTGTTTTATGTTTTATTTATTTTATTTATATTTTTTATTTTGTTTTATTTATTTATTTTATTTGTGTTTTGTGTTTATTTATGTTTATGTTGTGTTTGTGTGTGTTTGTTTGTTTGTGTGTTTGTTTGTTTGTGTGTCTTTGTTTGTGTGTTTGTTTGTTTGTTTGTGTGTGTTTGTTTGTGTGTGTTTGTTTTTGTTTGTGTTTGTGTGTGTGTTTGTTTGTGTTTGTGTTTGTTTGTGTGTGTTTGTTTGTTTTTGTTTGTGTGTGTGTTTGTTTGTGTTTGTGTGTGTGTGTATGTGTGTTTGTGTGTTTTTATTTGTGTTTATTTTTGTTTATTTGTGTTTGTGTGTTTGTGTTTTATATTTTTGTATTTTATGTTTAGTGTTTGTGTGTGTTTTGTGTTTTTGTTTTTTGTGTTTGTGTTTGTGTGTGTTTGTGTTTTGTGTTTGTGTGTTTTTTTGTTTGTGTTTGTTTGTGTTTGTGTGTGTTTGTGTTTTTGTGTTTGTGTTTGTGTTTGTTTGTGTGTTTTGTTTGTGTTTGTGTGTGTTTTATTGTGTGTGTTTATTTTTTATTTGTGTTTATTTATTTGTGTGTTTGTGTGTTTATGTTTGTGTGTTTATTTATGTTTATATTTATTTAGGTGTGTTTATTTATGTTTATTTATGTGTGTGTTTGTGTTTGTGTGCGTTTATGTTTATTTATGTTTTTGTGTGTGTGTGTGTGTGTTTGTGTTTATTTATGTGTTTATTTTATTTATTTTATTTATGTTTTGTGTTTTGTGTGTTTATGTGTTTATGTTTATGTGTATTTATATGTTTGTGTTTATGTGTTTATATTTATTTATGTTTATTTATAGGTATTTATGTTTATTTATGTTTTATATTTATTTATATGTATTTATTTATTGTATGTATTTATTTATGTTTTATGTTTATATGTATTTATTTTATTTATGTTTGTGTGTGTGTGTGTTTTACTTATTTATATATTTATTTTATTTATTTTATTTGTTTTTTTTTTGTGGGTTTGTGTTTGTGTGTTTATGTTTGTATGTGTTTGTGTGTTTGTGTTTGTATGTGTTTGTGTGTTTGTGTTTGTGTTTTTTTGTGTTTGTGTGTGTTTGTGTTTTTGTGTGTTTGTGTGTGTTTGTTTGTGTGTGTTTTGTGTTTGTGTGTGTGTGTGTTTGTGGTTGTGTTTGTGTTTGTGGTTGTGTTTGTGTTTGTTTGTGTTTGTGTGTTTATGTTTGTATGTGTTTGTGTGTTTGTGTTTGTATGTGTTTGTGTGTTTGTGTTTTGTTTTTGTGTTTGTGTGTGTTTGTGTTTTGTGTTTGTGTGTGTTTGTTTGTGTGTGTTTTTGTGTTTGTGTGTGTTTGTGTGTGTTTGTGGTTGTGTTTGTGTTTGTTTGTGTTTTGTGGGTTTGTGTTTGTGTGTTTATGTTTGTATGTGTTTGTGTGTTTGTGTTTGTATGTGTTTGTGTGTTTGTGTTTGTTTTTTGTTTTGTGTGTGTTTGTGTGTTTTTGTTTGTGTGTGTTTTTGTGTGTTTGTGTGTGTTTGTGGTTGTGTTTGTGTTTGTTTGTGTGTGTTTGTTTGTGTTTGTGTGTGTTTTGTTGTGTGTGTTTATTTGTGTTTGTTTGTGTTTGTGTGTGTTTTTTGTGTGTGTGTTTATTTTTATGTGTATTTATTTATGTTTATGTTTATTTAAATGTGTTTTTTTTTTATTTTTATTTGTGTGTGTGTTTGTGTTTGTGTACATTTATATTTTTTATATTTATGTTTTTGTGTGTGTGTGTATGTTTATGTTTATTTATGTGTTTGTGTGTTTATATTTATGTGTTTTATTATTTATTTTTATTTTATTTATTTTATTTTTAGGTATTTATGTTTATTTATATATTTATATTTATTTATATGTTTTTTATTATATTTATTTGTAGGTATTTATTTGTTTTGTTTATTTTATTTATTTATATTTATGTTTATGTTTGTGTATGTGTTTATTTATGTTTTTATTTAATGTGTATGTATATTTATTTATATTTATATTTATTTAGGTGTATTTATTTATATTTATTTATTTATGTTTTTTGTATTTGTGTACATTTATGTTTATTTATGTTATATTTGTGTGTGTGTGTGTATTTATATTTATTTATTTGTTTATTTATTTTATGTTTATATATATTTATGTGTTTGTTTTTATTTATGTTTGTTATTTTTATTTATATTTATATATTTATGTTTGTGTTTTTGTATTTTGTGTTTATATTTTTATATTTATTTATATTTATTTATTTATTTATGTTTATTTAATATGTTTATATTTATTTATGTGTATTTATTTATGTATGTTTTTATTTATATTTATGTTTATGTTTATTTATTTTATTTATGTTTTGTGTGTGTATGTGTATTTATTTATTTATATTTTATTTTATTTATATTTATTTATATTTTGTAGGTTTATATTTAATGTGTTTATATTTTTATATGTTTTATGTTTTATATTTTATATATTTGTGTGTTTCTATTTGTGTTTTTTTGTTTATGTGTTTTATTTGTTTATTTTGTGTATTTTGTGTGTGTTTTTTGTTTATGTGTTTTATTTATGTTTATTTATTTATGTTTATGTTTATGTTTATAGTTATTTATGTTTATGTTTATGTGTGTGTTTATGTTTTATTTATTTATATGTTTTATTTATTTATTTATTTTTGTGTGTGTTTGTTTTTTATTTGTGTTTATTGTTTTTATTTATGTTTATTTATGTTTATTTATTTTTAATTTAGTATTTGTGTGTGTTTTTGTTTTTTTTTTTTTTTGTGTTTGTGTGTGTTTGTGTTTTGTGTTTTTGTGTTTTTGTGTGTTTGTTTGTGTTTGTTTGTGTGTGTTTTGTGTTTGTGTGTTGTGTTTTGTGTGTTTGTGTGTTTGTGTGTTTGTTTGTGTTTTTGTGTTTTGTGTTTTGTGTTTGTGTGTTTGTGTGTTTGTGTGTTTGTATGTTTGTGTTTGTGGTTGTGTTTGTGTGTGTTTGTGTGTGTGTTTGTTTGTGTGTGTTTGTTTGTGTGTTTGTGTTTGTGTGTTTTTTTGTGTGTGTTTGTGTGTTTGTGTGTTTGTTTGTGTGTTTGTTTGTGTTTGTGTGTTTGTGTTTGTGTTTTTTTGTGTTTGTGTGTGTTTGTGTTTGTGTGTTTTTTGTGTGTGTTTGTGTGTGTTTTGTTTGTGTTTGTTTTTGTTTGTGTTTGTGTTTGTGTTTGTGTTTATATTTGTTTATTTATTTGTGGTTGTGTTTTGTGTGTGTTTGTTTGTTTTTGTTTATTTATTTTTATTTGTTTATTTATGTTTGTTTTATGTTTATTTGTGTTTATTTATGTGTATTTTATTTATTTATGTTTATGTGTGTATTTTTTATTTGTATATATTTATTTTATTTATGTATGTGTTTATGTTATTATTGTGTGTGTGTTTGTTTGTTTATTTGTGTTTATGTTTTTTTTATGTATTTTATTTTATTTATTTTGTGTTTATTTATATTTTATGTGTTTATGTTTATTTTTGTTTTGTTTGTGTTTGTGTGTTTTATTTATTTGTGTGTTTATTTATTTATTTATGTCTTTATTTGTGTGTTTTTATTTATTTATTTGTTTATGTATTTGTTTATGTGTTTTTATTTTATTTGTGTTTATGTGTGTTTTATTTATATTTATGTTTATTTTTGTGTGTTTTATTTATGTTTATTTATGTGTGTTTGTTTATTTTATTTATGTGTGTGTATATTTTTATTTGTGTTTTTATTTTTTATTTTTATTTATGTTTTTTTTTGTGTGTTTATGTGTTTTATATATTTGTATTTTATGTTAGTGTTTTTGTGTTGTTTTGTGTTTTTTGTTTTTTGTTTTGTGTTTGTGTGTTTTTTTATTGTATTTTATTTGTTTGTTTGTGTTTGTGTGTGTTTGTTTGTGTGTGTGTTTGTGTTTGTGTTTGTGTGTTTTGTTTGTGTTTGTGTTTGTTTGGGTGTGTTTGTTTGTGTTTGTTTGTGTGTGTGTTTGTGTTTGTGTGCGTTTGTGTTTGTTTGTGTTTGTGTTTGTGTGTGTGTGTTTCTTTTCTATTTATTTATGTGTTTATTTTATTTTTGTTTATTTATGTTTATTGTGTATTTATGTGTTTATTTTTATTTGTGTTTATGTTTTATGTTTGTGTGTTTTGTTTATTTATTTTTTTATTTATATTTATTTATTTTTTTATTTATAGGTTTTATATTTATTTATTTATTTGTTATTTATTTATTTGTGTTTTTTTATGTTTATGTTTGTGTTTATTTTATTTTTTTGTTTTTGTGTGTGTGTGTATTTATTTGTTTATGTATTTATTTTATTTATATTTATTTGTGTTTTGTAGGTTTATGTTTGTGTGTTTATATTTATATATGTTTGTGTGTTTATGTTTATATGTTTTTGTGTGTTTATGTTTTTTATTTTTATTTTGTGTGTGTGTGTTTGTGTGTTTTTTATTTTATTGTTTTTTATTTGTTTTGTTTATTTGTGTTTATTTATATTTATTTATTTATGTTTATGTTTTTATTTTATTTATTTATTTTGTGTGTGTGTTTTTGTTTATTTATTTATTTGTATTTTTTTTGTATTTGTTTATTTATATTTATTTTTATTTATTTTATTTATGTGTGTTTATTTATTTATGTTTTATGTGTGTGTTTGTTTGTGTGTGTTTATGTTTGTTTATATATATTTTATTTGTGTTTGTGTTTTTGTGTGTGTGTGTTTTTGTGTTTATTTATATTTATGTTTATTTATGTATTTTATTTTATTTATTTATGTTTATTTGTATTTTGTGTGTTTATGTTTGTAGTTGTGTTTGTGTTTATGTGTGTTTATTTGTTTATGTGTCTTTATTTGTGTGTGTTTTATTTGTGTGTTTATTTATTTATTTATGTGTTTTATTTGTGTGTGTTTATGTGTGTGTTTATTTTATTTATGTTTATGTGTGTGTGTTTATTTGTATTTATTTTGTTTGTGTGTTTATTTGTTTTTTTTATTTATGTGTTTTTATTTGTGTTTGTGTGTGTGTGTATGTGTGTTTGTGTGTTTTTTTTGTTTGTGTTTGTTTGTGTTTGTTTGTGTTTTTGTGTTGGTGTTTGTGTGTGTTTGTGTGTTTGTTTTTTGTTTTGTTTTGTGTGTTTGTGTGTTTGTGTTTTGTGTTTGTGTGTGTTTGTGTGTGTTTGTTTGTGTGTGTTTTGTGTTTGTGTTTGTGTTTGTGTGTGTTTGTGTGTTTGTGTGTTTGTTTGTGTTTGTGTGTTTGTGTTTTTTATATTTATTTATTTTGTGTATTTATGTGTTTATATATTTTATGTTTATAGTTTGTGTTTATGTGTTTTTGTGTGTGTTTGTTTATATGTTTTTTTTTATTTGTGTGTTTGTGTTTATGTATTTTTGTGTGTTTTTGTGTTTTTTGTGTTTGTTTGTGTTTTGTGTGTTTATTTGTTTATCTATTTATTTATATGTGTTTATTTTTGTTTTTATGTGTTTTATTATGTTTTATATTTATTTTTGTATTTTATGTGTGTTTGTGTTTGTTTGTGTTTGTTTGTGTTTGTGTGTGTTTGTGTGTTTGTGTTTGTGTGTTTGTGTGTTTGTTTGTGTGTGTTTGTTTGTGTTTTTTTGCGTGTGTTTGTTTGTGTTTGTGTGTTTGTGTGTTTGTGTGTGTTTGTGTTTGTTTGTGTTTGTGTGTGTTTGTGTGTTCGTGTGTGTTTTTGTATTTATGTTTATTTTATTTATTTGTGTTTTTATAATATTTATGTATTTTATGTGTGTTTATGTGTATTTATTTATGTTTATTTATTTTATTTATTTATGTTTATATTTATTTATGTGTATGTATTTATTTTTATTTATTTTTATTTATTTTTATTATTTTTTTTTTTTTTATTTATTTATGTGTGTTTGTTTTTATTTATTTTTTATGTTTTTTTTGTTTGTGTTTGTTTGTGTTTGTTGTGTTTGTGTTTTTGTTTGTTTGTGTTTGTGTGTTTGTGTGTTTGTGTTTTTGTTTGTTTGTGGTTGTGTTTGTGTTTGTTTGTGTGTTTGTTTGTGTTTGTTTGTGTGTGTTTGTTTGTGTTTGTTTGTTTTTGTTTTGTTTGTGTGTGTGTTTGTTTGTGTTTGTGTGTGTGTGTGTGTGTGTATCCCTACAGTCAGCGTTTAATGACGCCGGCGTTGTGTTGTCTCGTGTCGTATAATCGTTAACAAATTTAAAACTTCAGAAGAGGCGGTAATTTCCATACAGGTTTAGTGACTTGATGGTTAACGTTGAAATACAGATTTGATTCACAGGGGTATTTTGCCGACGGTAATGTAATTAGTGTTATAAGTTAGCAGTAGACTTAATTAACTACTGCGTGATCTATAAGCAGTGTAGCAATAAAGAAAGTTGTTTCTGCGTTACTAATAGTCATGGCTCCTACAGCACAGGTGGCAGAGTGTTTTTTTTTTTTACTCCTGCCAAACAAGCAATACTAAAGCGATTATAATATCTGGCAGGCTGCCCTGTGACCAGTGGGCCCAGCCAGCACTCTGAGGATGAAACACATTATAAAGGAGTGCAGACGGCACAGGGGATTCCACAGTTAATCTGTACCTTTGTAGCCTATTGTATTCTGTTTTCTTGCACTTTAATGAATGTGAAACTGTAGGTTGTCTTTTACGCTTATGCTTTACTTGGCCAGATTGCCATTGCAAATGAGAACCTCTCACAGCCTTCCTGGTTAAATAAAGGTTAAATAAAAAAAATGAATAAGGTCCACTGCCACCTGAAACTGCCCACCACCGTGTACCTCCTTGTGGGTAAGGTTGAACAGGTGATTATGATTAGATTATCATTTTCCAAACTGGGAAGGGTTATGATAAAGTAATCCTGAATGTTCTTGGTACAATTCTTGGCAATCTGGCCATTACATTGCAATATTTCTTGTGTACAACTGAAAATTTTGACCTTATCTTTTTCCACAGAAAAAGGTCAGGGTGACGCCAATATCATTACAATTGATCCTCTGAGGATCATGATTATCTGCCCTTAGGGATGTGTTATTGTTTAGTATAGCAAAATGGAGTATCTGGATGGTACACTTATAATGGTCAAAAAGTTGAGTGTGAAACGTTGGACACTACTCACCCTCAACGGTAGGCATCTTTGCAACATAGTTGGACCACCATCGTATTTTCAAACTCAAATTACCCCAAACTCCTTCAGTTTCCTAACTAAAAACAGTCTGACTGGCTTTCTTACATATGGAATCAACATTTTCCGTGAAACTAAATTTATCATCCATTTGTGTACCTAGATACTTAAAACAGTTGACACTGTCGACTGATTGATCAGAGTGCAAGTAACACGGACAGTTCTACATGATTTAAAAAAAAAAAAAAAAAAAACAAGCTTCTTTGTTTTTTCAGCATTGATTGACAGCTGGACTAGCTTTCAACTGTAATTTAATGCTGGATAGTTAGAATAATAATGCATCTTAATAATAATACATTTTAATTGTAATTGCATTTTGTGAGTAAAATCTGAATCTCCAGCATAACCAGTAACCTTTCTCTGTCAGGTAAATGTAGTAGTACAATGGTTTCCTCTCAAGTAGAAGTACACACTAAGTCAATAGCATACAGTCTGTTGGTCCCTGAATTCTCCACTCTGCTTGGTGACCCTGTCTGACCTGACAATGTCAAGGTTAATTACTGTATCCAACGTTAAAACTCAGGTGACAGTTTGGTCCAAATGAGATTTATTAATACAATATAATATTAACCGAGGGAACAGTGGGAATTTCTCTGCCAAGATGGCCTTACAACTACAGCCCACCTTGCGATTAATTGCTGCAGGAAATGCTGTTAGTTGATATATTGCTTGTTTTGATATAAGGGCCCATGCTGGCTCGGGGGATTTGGAGCTGCAGTCAAATCAATTATTGTTAAATACTGTCATCAGTGCAGTGTGCATTGAAAAACACCTTTGTAAAAATGTATAGCTCCCAAGGTGCCATGTAATTTATCTTTCAGACACACCACACATCGCTTACAAACTCAATGGATCATTTCACTTTTTTCCTTTCATAGCTCATGGGCATAACCTGAGCCAGTTTTGGATACTGCTACCATTGATAAGGGCCTATTCCCAGAGATGCCTTTTCAAACTGTCACATGAACTTTCCCTTGTTGCCAAAAGCTCACAGGGTTTTTCCTGCATAGAGAAAGTTTTGCCGCCCTCCAAAGAGGTTTATAGCCAGTGCCGAAGAAAAATTAGCAGTGCCAAAACATCTGATTTTCAGCAGCCAGCCTCCCTCTCACCCACAGTTGGTATTTTACACATACGGATGGCGATGATAAGACCGCTAAACTACATAGTTTTGAATGGAACTGAACGCTCCGCTGTGAAGCTAGCGCTCACGAGAACTCTGTTTGCAGAGTTCATGCTGTAGCGGACTCCCCCGGAGATCATGCAGCTCTGGGGGACCGGCTACGCAGCGAGAAGCCGCTTCTGATGGGTGCAGAGCTCAGCCGGAGCTCCGACTACCAAGTACGTCTCTTTGCAGTCTGCGGGATGGCAGACATCAAGCCCCACCCACATCCAAGTCAGCCATTTTGTTTTGCTTACGTCAGTCCCCATACGCTCGAACAGACCTAGACAGCCTGGTAGCGAAGAAGCTCGTTTCACATTAGATGATAGAGCTAAACACAAACGACATTTCATGAAACAACAGTGAAGTTTTCATGTAGTTACTGTAATTGGGCCTGTGTACTTTTTTGTTCATTTAATTTCCGATTTTGAAACGAAAAGAGTGGTTTGGAAATAATGTAAGATAGGGCTGGACGATTCGTTGACGTAGTCGACGTCATCGATTACATAAATGCGTCGACACAAATAATTTGTGTCGACGCATCACTTAATAAAATAAATAAATAAAACTTGCGTGCAAATTAATGAATGTAATGCGGAACTAATGTAATGCAGAAGTACTGTTAGATATGCGGGTTCTAGGGACACCTGATCTGTAGCCCCGCCTTAGCTCTGAAGCTAGCCGAGCTCCTCCGCATACATGCAGTATTTTGTCAGGTCGACGGTCCAGTGAGTGAGTTAGAGATAGCACGAAAGGACGAGCATCGCGAGTGGTGGCGACCTACAAGAGTTCCCCGCCAGCCTCTTTAAAGGAACACGCTGACTTATTGGGAATTTAGCTTATTCACCGTAACCCCCAGAGTTAGACAAGTCGATACATACCCTTCTCATCTCCGTGCGTGCTGTAAGGCTGTCTGACGGTTCCAGCGGAATCAGGCCAGCACAGAACATCAGGTGACTGGTTCCAGCAATCCTACTGCTCCGAATAAGTGACAAAATAACGCCAACATGTTCCTATTTACATGTTGTGATTTGTAGAGTGGCGGAAGAATATAGTACTTGGGCGGAGTGATATGCTCGCAGCAAGCCTGTCTGAGAATATAGTTTCTGGTTTGTTTACTGTTAGAAGATGGCTGTGTCTCATGTTACGTTGTTTTTTGTACACGCTGTGACTATACAAATCACAACATGTAAATAGGAACATGTTGGTGTTATTTTGTCACTTTTGTCACAATTCAGAGCAGTAGGCTAGTTGGAACCAGTTACCTGCAGGATCTGTGCTAGGCTAAGCTAATGCTGGAACCGTCAGACAGAATTACAGCACGCACAGAGATGAGAAGGGTATGTATCGACTTGTCTTACTCTGGGGGTTACGGTGAATAAGCTAAATTCCCAATAAGTCGGCGTGTTCCTTTAAGATCGCAAGTTTGGCAAAACTTCGAGACTGTATGTTGCAGTCTGGAGCCTCCTGTGTCATGTCTTCTCGTCTCACGCCGTCTCACGCCGTCTCACGCCGTCTCACGCCGTCTCACGCCGTCTCCGCCTCGAAAACTCCGGTCTTCGGGTCAGTTCCAGTACTAGGCTACAGACGAGAGAGTGCTGGATAAGACGAGGACTGTGTGTCGGCATTGTTCAGCAGTTGTTGGGTATGTGAGTGGAAATACATCTAACATGCTCCAACGCCATCACCCAGATGTACCAATCACTGGAACGAGACAAAAAAAAATAAAAATAAAAAACCTCTCCAACTTCTCATAACTACAGTGCTTAACCAGCCTTTAGATACAATTCATTCAAGTCAAATTAAAAGGGAGAAGAGCTTGGATGTTAAACAAGAGCTTATTAATTATTTTACCTACTGTTGAAAAAGCAAATACAGGTTAATCTCTTATACACTACTCTTTTTGCATTTGCTCTGTTTACTTTAAGTTTTTATTTTTGTATTCCTCCTGAAAGTAACTTTATTTTGTGATTGGATTGATAGCCTACATCTGGCTTCAGGTTGCACTAAAAATTTATTTTACTTCGAACAGTGCAGTGTTAAACAATATTAATAAAAAGAGATTTGAACCTTATTGAAATTTGTTTTGTGTAAATTGTTAATAATTGAGCAATGGGAAAATAATCAAATTAAGCCAATTGAAAAATTAATCGTTAGATTAATCGAAAAATTAATTGTTAGATTAGTCAACTAATCAAAAAAATAATCGCTACAATAATCCGCCTTCACTTTGACCGGTTCCAGGGGTACTTTCTGCTCAACAGGGAGCAATTTGACAGTCAGCTGACGAGAGTCGGGCCTACGATTTCCCGGATGCGAACAACATTCCGAAAGCCCATTTCTACAACGTCTCTCCCGGACGTGTGGCTCCAGAAAAGACAGTATGGAAAAGTACTTCCAAGTTTTTGGTCTGCCCCTGCACCACTTTTTTGTCTCTCTGTTGCCTCCTCTCCTTTATGTACCTGTCCCTTAGGTTCTTCCACCTTTTCTTCCACTCCTCTAAATAGATGAAGATGTGTGGATTTTAATTTCTAAATAAAATGTTGCATCTCAACACTATGTGTTTACATACATAAGAAAGAGGTCTGCAGTCATTGCAGTTTGGTATAATAAAGCTATAATAAAGGAAAACACTTTGTGTAATGCATATGTGCAATTAATTCCTCCAAAACTGGAGCTCACACACTTGGAAATGGGTAGTTATTCTGTGTAAAGGAGTTTCTATATGTGAACGTCTATGAAAATGAACATGACTTGTGTCAGTCAGTCCAAACTGTTTTTACATCATATAAACATACAAATACAAATATATCCTACAAATACCTGTATGGAGCTGTATAATCAACTTGGTGTTTGGTTTTCGCAGCTCACAACAGTAGGCTACAGTTCTTCTCTGTACCTTTGGCGCATTTCTCAGATCAGAGATGACAATGTGTAACTTTGTCACATAGTGTTCCCTTTCATGTGCATTGTTCATTAGACTATACTTAGAGTGAACTGTTAAATATGGACAACAACACAAAGCAGTTTCACTATCTGGGTATAAACAATGGCATAAGGACTTGTCTGTTTGATTCATTGGTATAAATACTGCTTTGAACACAAACAAAAGATGTCTAGCAAGATAACACGATTTTTCAGGACAGTCAATATGCAGTGCAGTTTACACCAATTGTTTTAAGAAATGCACTCACTGTTGTGCAAATGCAAATTATGATTTGACAAATGCACCAAAGTAACTGATAAAAAATGTAACATAGGATTGTATTTCAGTGGAGACATCTCCATGTTGATTTCACATAGCTAAAACAAACCTGAATGATTTAAATTAAGAGGCAACAATAACCTACACAGTTAGGTTAGGTTTTTTTTCCAGACACGTGAATGCACGTCACAGCGCACTGCGGCCGCTCTTGCGCGTGCCGCGGTCAAAGTTGAACCATGTTGAACTTTGACCGCGACACACGCAAGAACGCGCTGCGCTTTGCTCAGTGCAGCGGTAGGCCAGTTCTTGCGCACGCAAGCCATTGACAATAATGGATTTCATAGCACAGCGCTGCCGCTTGCGTGTACAATGTGAACGGCCCCTGAGAGACCATTTAAAGGTTCGGGAAGCCTTTGCATGTGTTTTGGATTAATTAGCTGATTAGAATGTTACACTTTGAGCCTACAATATTGAACCTTTTCACAATATTCTCATTTTCTGAGATTTTGAATTTGGGGCTTTCATAAGCTGTAAGCCATAATCATCAAAATTATAACAAAAATTAAGGCTTGAAATAGGTCGCTTTGCATGTAATGAGTCTATATAATATATTAGTTTCACGTTTTAAGTTGAATTACTGAAATGAACTTTTCCGTTTGAACACATTCAAATTTGGATATCGTTTCAAAATCAGAAATCAAATGAACGAAAAAGTACACAGGCCCAATTACAGTAACTACATGAAAACTTCACTATGCATGAAATGTCGTTTGTGTTTAGCCTACGTCATCAGTTTCTATCATCTAATGTAAAACAAGAGGCTATCCGCTTCGCTTTTTGTCTTCAAAAAAGTTTATTATTACTAAGTACAGATACATAAACACACTGAAAACATTAAATGCATACATACATGAAAAAGGGGCGCATGAAAAAGAGGTTGTAAGGCATTGTAAACGTTCAGAGTCCAGATGACTCTTATTTGTCCTTTTAAAGTTTCAAAATATAATTTCATCTCCTTTTTAAATTGGTGAATATTCAGTTTTCTTTCAGACCATTTACATTTATGGATGTAAAATTTTCCAAATAAAATTAAAAGATTCAAATTGAAAACATTGCATTTATCCAAATCATTTCCTTCATAGTAAAAAAAATGCTACCAGGCTGTCTTGATCCGTTCGAGCGTATGGGGTGTGACGTAAGCAAAAAAAATGGCTGACTTGGATGTGGGCGGGGCTTGATGTCTAGCAGCGAGATGCTCCTCCTGACTGCTGCCTGTCCGCAGGGCCATTTGACGGCATCCGTATTAAATTGAGAAATTCGTTAAAAATGTCTCGTTGTCGCGTTAAATAATAGTCCAATTCTGTGTTTTGGTTCAGTTGATTTTAACACCTGATGCAAAGTGTAGGCCTACGGGAGTACACATGAAAACCTTGAACAAGCGGCATTGTTCTACGCAGTCTTTCTGCTGTGCCCCATTCACATAGTGTCACTTTTTCACTATGAAGGTTATACTCTGTAATTTATCCGTGTATCACATGTATGCATTAACTGTGGTGGTCAGTTACACTGTAGGCTCAACATTAATGATAATTTTTGATAGGCCTATAATGTAGAAAACATTACACTTCATAACATTTTTAGTATTATTGTACTAATTAGCAGTAAAAGCAGTAGCCCACATAAGTCAATCCTACATTTTTCAACTTGGGAACGGGCTCCTTGGGGAAAAAAAGTGACCATAGGCCCTGTTCATTGGGGGGGAAAAAAGTGACCATAAGCCCTGTTCATAGGCCTACTGATTGAACAACTGGACTTTGGGGTCAAGTGTAGTCTATCGGGTCCCATGAATTCTGAATATAATGATATTCCATTATATTTTGTAATTTGAATTGTTACCTGCCACCAGAATTTTGTGATTTCCTTGCCTAAAAATGTATCAGAATGCAGGAATTGAAGTCTTCTACGCTCAAAATTTCCCATTCTGAGCCAGGAAATGTGAAACATTTTGTTGCCTCTCTGTTGTGTGTCAAGGCATCTGTCTTGAGGCCATGAGCAACCATCATATTTTTGCATTGTTGAACTCAAAGTGGGGTTTTTCATAAAAGACACACCAATTAAATCAGACAAAATCATATACAAGATGGCATGTCATAAATGGACTATTTGCCCAAATGAAGTTCAAGTTTTGTCTATGCTCGTCTGCCCACAGAAATAAACTCAAGGGTGAAATACAAACTGTCTGCTGAACAGCAGCAAGTGTGCACTCAACCAAGAAAAAGGCTGAGCTGAATATTAGATAATACACCTCTCACCCCTTAGATATCCTTTGGTATAAAGAACCAAAAGTAAACTAGAATTGCAAGCAGTTACGACTGGGTCCAAGCCTCATCGCGCCAGTTGCCCTCGACGACCCAGGGAGTGCACGAAAGCAGAACCCAAAGCGTAAAACGGTGGGTAGGCAAACGTCAGTAAATAGAGAGGTGTGAGCCGCAAGGTCTGTGGTACATTGCCATTGCAAATATCCCATTAACATTGATTGAGTAAAAGGGTCAAAACTGGTCTACGTTGACTATAGCACCCCCTAATGGCTGATCTTCGCCAAAGTTGGTACAGAGCCTCAGAGCGGCATGCCGAATGAGCATCACAAGTTTCATGTTGATGGCATTTACTGTGGCAGAGATATTGCAATTGCAAATTTCCCATTTAAATGCATTCAGTTATTTGCAAAAAAACAAACGTTTATTATAGCGCCCCCTAATGGCCGATCTTCGCTAAATTTGGTAGGGAGCATCGTAGTGGGATGTTGAACAATAATATCAGAGAGAAAATTAGCTTGGTCGTAAATTGCGCATACTTAAATGTAGCAAAATTCTTTAATAACTTTTGGTCACGTCCATCTGGAGATGCTACGTACCAGGTTTTGTGGAGATCGGTCGCATGGCCTAGAACGAGTTGATTCAAGGAACACGTGGATGTAAGGGTTTCTAATGTGCAATGAGTAATGCAGGAGTTATAGGCAAAAACACATTTGACGTCATAACGCCACCTAGTGGTCCACGTGTGTAATTTTTGGTAGGTGAGGTCCATGACCCATTGTAAATCTACCCTGACCATTTAAATCCCATAGGCCACACCCACTTTGACTAATCAGTACCCCACTGTAGGGGTGGCCTCAGGAGTGGCCCTAGATAATACCTCCAAATTTCGTAAAAATCGTATAAGCAGTTCATGAGATATACACTTTTTGTACTTTTAGCGCCCCCTAGTGGCCAATTTTCATAAAATGTGTGGGGGACCTCCAGAGGGTCATGGCAATACAAGATCTAAAGTTTCATGTTGATAGCATATATTTTTTTCGAGATATGGCAAAGTTGTTGTATTCATAGTTAGCTACACAAATGTGTTTGTGCATAATATGCGCAATTTTTATCCTATAAAAATTATTTTGATAACTTTTTGTCAAGTCGGTCTGGAGATGCTACTTGCCAAGTTTCGTGCAGATCGGTCGCTCTGTCTAGGAGGAGATCGGCAAAGTAGGTTTTCAATAAATTGCAATTTTTCACGCATAAAAGTCTAAACAGAAATGGCCGTGGCCTACATCAGGCGATTCAGCTGGATCCAAGGAACACACACATATATGGCTTTTGAATATGCGATGTACGCTTTGGGAGTTACAGGGCCAAAAGTGTTTTTTTCTGCTATAGCGCCACCTAGTGGTGGAAGTGGGTCAATTGTTGCACCTGAGGTCCCTGCAAGGTTCTGGACCAGTCCTCAAAATGGCAACCCCCACCATGTACGGTTTGGGCTGTTGCGTGTATCTCTAAAAAAAAAAAAAAAAAAAACTGCGTAGCTTTGCTACCGCGGTTCTCCCACCCCTCGGGCTTGGACCCCTAAAAAGTAACAAAATCCATTTAGAGTGTAAAAGGGAAAATTAGTGAGTTTTTGTCACAGTGATTTATATGTTGAGGTTGCACAGTCTCTGTAATCATCCACAAGCACAGGTCAGGCTCAGTTAAATAATTTAATTACTCCAAAAAAATAAAAACTGATGGGGATTAACTGAGAGAAAGTGACACAAATGGAAGGTTATAAGCGTGGCCATGGTAATTGTACCATCTTGTATTATAGGAATCCATAAGTATATCCAAGACTAAGGATGGAATTAAAACTCCAATTAAACTTACAGAAATACAGTGGGGGAAATAAGTATTTGACCCCTTGCTGATTTTGCAGGTTTGCCCACTTACAAAGAATGCAAAAATCTACAATTTTAATCATATGTACATTCTAACAGTGAGAGACAGAATCCCAAAGAAAATTCCAGAAAATCACATCATATGAATTTATTAAAATTGATAACAAGTATTTGACCCCCTGGACAAACAGCATGTTAATATTTTGTAGAAAAGCCATTATTGGCCAGCACAGATGTCAAACGGTTTTTATAGTTGGTGACAAGGTTTGTGCACATTTCGGCAGGGATGTTGGCCCACTCCTCCCTGCAGACAGCCTCCAAATCATTCAGGTTCCGAGGTTGTCGCCTGGCAACTCGAATTTTAAGCTCCCTCCAAAGATTTTCAATCGGATTCAGGTCTGGAGACTGGCTAGGCCACTCTAGAACCTTGATGTGCTTCTTCTTCAGCCACTCTTTTGTTGCTTTGGCGGTGTGCTTAGGGTCGTTGTCGTGCTGAAACACCCATCCTCGACCCATCTTCAGCTCTCTCACTGAGGGAAGGAGATGTCGGTCCAGAATTCCACGATACATGGCCCCGTCCCATCCTCCCCTCAATACGATGGAGTTGTCCCGTCCCCTTGGCTGAAAAGCACCCCAAAGCATGATGTTGCCACCACCATGCTTGACGGTGGGGATGGTGTTCTTTGGGTTGTACTCTGTGTTCTTTGCCCTCCAAACACGACGAGTTGAGTTGAGGCCAAAAAGTTCTATTTTGGTCTCATCTGACCACATCACCTTCTTCCAGGCCTCTTCTGAGTCGTCCAGGTGGTGAATGGCGAACTTCATGCGGGCCTGTACATGTTTCTTCTTGAGCAGGGGGACCTTTGCGTGCGCTGCAGGATTTCAATCCATGACGGGCGTAGTGTGTTACCAACCGTTTCTTTTGTAACTGTGGTCCCAGCTGCCTTCAGTTGATTCATCAGTTCCCCCTTGTGGTTTTGGGATGATTCCTCACTGTTCGCATGATCAGGGACACCCCACGAGGCAAGATCTTGTGTGGAGGCCCAGACCGAGGGAGGTTGGCGGTGGTGTGGTGCTTCTTCCATTTCCTGATAACTGCACCGACAGTTGATCTTTTCTCTCAAGTTGCTTTCCGATTCTCTTGTAGCCCATCCCAGCCTTGTGCAGATCAACAATCTTGTCCCTGATGTCCGTAGAAAGCTCTTTGGTCTTGCCCATGGTGGTGATGTTGGATGCTGGTTGTTTGGGTGTTGACAGGTGTCTTTTATACAGGTAACGAGGTGAGGCAGGTGTATTTGATGTAGATAATTGGTTCGGATTGGGGCTGTGTCTTAAAGAAAGACTAACTGGCTTGTAGGAGCCAGAATACTTGCTGTTTGTCCAGGGGGTCAAATACTTGTTTTTCCTCATCAGATGGTTATCAATTTTAATAAATTCATATGATGTGATTTTCTGGAATTTTCTTTGGGATTCTGTCTTTCACTGTTAGAATGTACATATGATTGCAATTGTAGATTTTTGCATTCTTTGTAAGTGGGCAAACCTGCAAAATCAGCAAGGGGTCAAATACTTATTTCCCCCACTTTATGACTCAAAACTCTCCTCCTCATTCCTGGGTTAGCTCATTTGGTAGAGCAGGCGCACATACATAGTTTTATTCCTTGACGCAGAAGGTTGAGGGTTCGAATCCAACCTGTGACAGTTTCCTACGTGTCTTCCCCCACTTTCATATCTCAGCTTTCCTATCCATTAAATGTGGAAATGCCCAAAAAAATAAACTCTACTCCTGATAAAACTACTGGATAGATAGATAGAGACTATCAATTTTTATTGCACAGAACTCCTCCTGAATAGATTGTTCAATAAGTCTTGGTGGCTTAAAACATCTTGCAAACTAGTTGTAGCTACCTGATCAACACTATACAAAGAGCAGACGTATATGGGCTGGTGTAGAAAGTCGAGCATCTCATAAGCTGAGGTGACACTAAACGTTACACGATAGGAAATTGTAGCTGCCCAGTGGTGCAGTATAAGCAACGCATTACACAGCTAATTCTCTGACACAACCGCCTTGAATTAATTTTACATGCCTATTAAACAGAGAGAATTGGCCAGCACCTTGGGAGCCTCCCTCTCTGAAGCTTTAATATCCACTGCTGTCAGTCTCTTTCGCTGTGATACAGCTCAGGGTTATAAGGGTGGGTCTGTCTGTCTGTCTGTCTGTAGCAAAAAAAAGAAAACGTCCTCTCACTTTCAACTGCTTTTATTTTCAGCCGACTTAGCATGCATAAAACTTTGTATGAACACGAAAAAATACTACTACTACTACGAAATACACTGAACAATATTTCACAGACATGTGACTAACAGAAATGGTAAAATGTGTCCCTGAACAAAGGATGGTCAAAATCAAAAGTTACAGGGAAGACATCCTCCTCCCTCATGTGGTACCCTTCCTGCAGGCTCATCCTGACCCTCCAGCATGATAATGCCACCAGCCATACCGCTCGTTCTGTGCACGATTTCCTGCAAGACAGGAAAGTTAGTGTTCTGCCATGGCCAGCGAAGAGCCCGGATCTCAATCCCATTGATCACGTCTGGGACCTGTTGGATCAGAGGGTAAGGACGAGAACCATGCCCCCCAGAAATGTCCAGGAACTCGCAGGTGCCTTGGTGGAAGAGTGGGGTAACATCTCACAACAAGAACTGGCAAACCTGGTGCAGTCCATGAGGAGGAGATGCACTGCAGTATTTAATGCAGCTGGTGGCCACACCAGATACTGTTACTTTTGATTTTGACAATCCTTTGTTCTGGGACACATTTTTTCATTTCTGTGTGTGTCTGTGTAACATTGTTCATTTCAGTTCATTGTTCATGTTTATTTCTTAGTAGTTGAATTTTTTTTTATGTTCATACAAAGTTGTACGCATGTTAAGTTGGCTGAAAATAAAAGCAGTTGAAAGTGAGAGGGAGTATATTTTTTTTGCTGAGTGTGTGTGTATATTAAAAAAATATATATATATATATATATATATATATATATATTTTTTTTTTTTTTTTTCTTTCATGCACCCATGTTCAGTTCAGCTATGTGGGAGTTATGAAACTAAAAACTAGATCCATGGTGCATCAGAGCAAGTTTTGTGTTTGGAAGGCCAAACCGATCTCATCCCTGCAAACCTCAGGGTGCAATAAAACAACAGTACCAGTATATAGTATAGTATAAGTATATACAAGATGGATGAACAGAAAGTGCATTAAGTTCAGTTGATATGCTCATCCAATATGATGGCAAGCAGTAGAGTAGCAATTTAATCTCATCATTTCCTGTTGTGATTCTAACAGGGAATCACACATTGCCTCCAGCAGTGACATGTCCCAGAATTGGACTTTATTCGATAGTACAGCAGAGGTATGCCACATTATCAGGCCAAACTGTGATGTCATGATATCCTATCAGGTAAACTGAAAAAGCAGAAATAGGCCTTGCCCTGGAATATGCAGTCCACCAAACACTCTTTAATAAACTCCCCTTCAGAAAATGGCTTACTATTTTTGTGGGATATCACAAAGCTGGTCTTGACTGCTACATCCCTGGATGCCTTGTTGCGTTTGCAGCGTAACTAGCAAAGCTTCAGATGTCCATGCCCGCTTTGCATCAGTCAAGTTGTTGTATTTCTCTGCGTGTTTAGTATTCTAGTGGCGATTCAAATTATAATCCTTTAACACAGCGATCTGTTCTCTGCAAACTAAGCACACGGCTTTACCTTTGTCTTCAGTAAATAAATACTTAAAAGTCCATGTTTGGTTAAAAACTCGGCACTCTGTATCAACCTCTTTCTTTCCCATGAGCTGCCATTTTTGAGGTATAACAGCATCCATGCTAACATCTCCCAGTCAGTTCGCCGCATAGACAGTATATAAGAATGGACCAACAGATCCCGTTGCTCTGGACGGAGACCAGTGAAGGATATTAGAAGCACTTTTCCGGTGATGGCCAGCTTTACTGCGCAGCCTCCAACTGAGAGAGACAACGTAGATGTGACGTGAGCAACCTGTCTGAAAGTTGTAAGTCTTCTGGTAGCTGTGCCAAGAGAAATCTCAATCATTCCCAATCTTACAGAGACGGAGAGTGTAGGTATATGTAAGGAGATAACATGGGCACAGGCTAATTATTGCTAACTAAAATGCTAGTTAACATTAGTAATTAAACCTAAACAGCTCATGTAAGTCGAAACTGCCTGCAAGCTTATCCTGTACTATGCGGTAATTCCTCTACTATGTGACACAATTGTTAGCCTATTTTTACAAAAACGTCTGCTACGGAGCCATAACGTAAGATACAAGGTAATGGAGCCTTTTATACATTGTCGTGTTTCTTTAGAACTAAACAATGGACAAATAGAGTCTTAAATGCTTCAGATGTAAAGTTAGTTAGTAAGTAAGTAAGAAGCGAAGCTTACCCCCTTGGTTCGACGCTCACCAACACATCCATGGGTCCGACCCTATGGGTCCGACACATTGCAGTTCTTCTTCTACTTCTTTTTAATTGTGACTTGCAACCAGAGAAGAAGCTGCATACGTTTGCACGTTTGTCCAAGTTTTTGTTTTTATTTTACTCCATAACGGATGGGATTTGTAATGTAGCGAAATACAATACTTCACTCAAAACGTAATAAAGTACATTTTAAAAACTACATGAAAAGGGAAAGAAAAGTTGTGTCCTGTTCTATTTATTTTATGCTGTACAACCAGTAAAACATGTCCTGTTCTGTAGACATGGTTGTTATTTATTTAGGTTGTACCAGTCCAATATGACATGATCAGTTGAAATAAACCTTGTGTTGTAAGAAAACTTGTATTTGTTATGAATCTATTTTGATGCGTTTTCCCATAACTTTTGTAATTTTACATATATTTAAAAATATCGAAAATAATATCTATATTGCAATATTCATAATCAATATCGCAATATCACATGAATGGGATGAAAGTTGCACTTAGTGATTTTAGGTGCAAAATGCTCCACAACAAAATCTGTGAGGCTGGCAGGATGCATGTTCCCCTACTTGTCTGTGTCAGAAACCCCTGACACATTAACAAACAACTAAAAACAGTCAAGAAAGAGCAGAGATAATAGAAAATTGTATGAAAAATAAAAGTTAGACTGCAAGACATCAATAATTATTATTTCATTTAATAAAAGGCAAACAGAAAATGTGAAAGACGTGTCGGGCTAGAAACACTAAGCAGTTGTACATCATTTATGTGGGACTAGCTGTGCATGGCTATCCATAGACTATTCACTCTGCTGGAGCTCTGATGGAACCACTAACAGGATAGTAAGGCCTGGGAGGAAGGGTGGCTATTTGAGGCCACAGCCAAATAAATGGGTTACTTTAGGTAGGTCATTCTCCACCCAGTCTCTTGAGTTAGCCTATGTTAATACAGTATGAAAGTACCCAAAACAAGCAATAACCTTTTGGTGGGAAATGCTGCCCAGGATGCATTTATATTTTATGTAATTTGCCCAATGGTGATTACGTTTAGCAGCAATAATTGATGCAAGGGGTTATGAGAGTCCTACCTTAGATATACTCCTATTCACTGTGACAGATGTGACTGTGGTGAGCAGAAGGATTGCCATGGACATGGCTTGACTAGATGCAAAAGAAAATAACTGAGCATTTTTTCAAAATGCAACATGGTTTTCTTCACTTTCAACAATCTCTACTGACATCAGTAAATTGTAGGAAAAAACAAAAGCAGCCAGTGCTGACCTATCACAGTTCTTATTGTCACCATGTGGTAGCTACATAGCCTGGTGGAGTAACATTTTTGACACACATCAGCTGCATAGCTTCTGTGGCTACATGCAGGGAATCCCATAGTTATGCCGTAACCCTTCAACGCAGACCTAAACAGAACTAAAAGTAATTGGGTCTGCCTAACCCAAATTAGATTCAGTCTAATTGGGTCAGTAGAGTCCCTTTTTCGGACTGTGTGTCAATATGTCTTGCTGTCAGCTCCAGAGTCTGAATGTATTACTGTTCGGAGACGCTGCTGCTTGTTAATTGGTGGAGAATCAGGTCAGGACTAAGACGATCCTAAGCAAAACTCAGAGGAACAGTTCGTCACTAAAATAAGATTAGCTGGTCCACAATTATGACAGTGAGACTACAGGGCTGCCACGGTTATCGATTTTGTTAAAGCTCAAATTGCGTTGACATCAATATTTAAAAAAGTCTAGTCATTTTAAGGGATAGTTTGGATTGTTTGTAGTGGGGTTGTATGAGGTATCCAAAGTCAGTGTTTTATCTACAGTAGATGGCGGTTGCCATGCCCCCAGTTTAGAGAAGCAGGCAGAAGTAACTTTACCGGCACAGAAGCTAAGCATTATACTGCTGTGGACAGGGGTAGCAGCACTGGCAACTTAATGACTTGTGAGGTACTGATTAGTTTTTATGTTGTGACTAAAAAAAATTATTTTTGTTTCTTTAGAAATTCAGTTTAAATGGGGATAAAGGCAAAATATGTGTCAAACCCTTATTGTGGCGCTGCAGAGACGTCCCAGCCTACAAATCGTATCTTACACACTAAAGAAAAACCTCTTTGTTTGGTACAGATCCTTGCAGAAATCATACAATGATAATTTTAATTTTAATTTCAACATCGTGAATCATATTGCAATTGCAATATCAGTCAAAGTGATCGCAATTAGATATTTTCCACATATTGTGTAGCACTATACTGGTATTATATTTTTGTAACCGTTTAAGTAATATGCAGCCATTTGTGCACTTCCCAGAGATCATATGGCAATGAGTGCTGTGAGCTGTCTTGACATGAGTAGCATTGCAGCATTCAACCTATTCACACAATTGTAAAGGGATTTGAGTTGTCACTGAGACCAGAAAAGTGCTATATAAATGCAGTCCATCTGCCTGTCCACTTTTTTATTAGGTGGTCGTCAACAGGTGTCAGGCCATTAGATAACAATTTGGCCCACTGAATAGACTTTTAAAGTGAAGCAGTGTAGCACTCACAATCTAAGGTTTAAAAAAATAGCACGACTACGGCTTCTGAAGTCTGGACTAGTTTCTGCTTTTAAATAACTGTATAGCCCCTAAATTCATTCAACCAACTTTTCTTAAAAGCTCCACACTGAATTTTGTCCATTTAACTACAGGCTGCAGTTACAGATAGTTGAAATCTTCTTCAGTGGCGACAGATCTGTTAGTATTCAGTGCTGCGATTACAGACACTCAAGTCAAGGACCATTTACAGACAAAAAAAAGGTTGTCAGCTGTTGTGAATGAGGAGAGTTGTAACTCTGCCCCATCTGCTGAGAGAAAAAAAACCAATTACCTATGCAGGTAGTCGGATTTCTTTCAGAAAAGAAAGACTGCATTTTTGGTGGTTGACCTATTCCTCCTTTTCTCTGTGTGATGTTTATAACTACATACAGTGCTTGCCACAGGTTGAGAATTTACTCGTGGTGGGTGGCGCAGGATGTGACAGTGTGACGCGTAATAAACTAGTCAAACTACATAACATTAACAGATATTTTAACTATTTACATAATAAACAAACTAGACCAGAAGATGACACAGATCGATACAGATGAAGTGTAGCCTTTGATGTGCTTTGTCAATGAAATCTGGATGGTTTGTCAAATAAATTTTAAGATTCAGCAGATAAAATACCTGATTAGCTCACCTGGTAGGGCGCACGCCCATATACAGAGGCTCAGTCCTCAACGGAACGGACACAAGGTTCGGTTCCGAGCTGCAGCCCTTTGCTGCATGTCATTCCCCCTCTCTCTCCCCCTTCATGTCTAAGCTGTCTTGTCACAAATAAAAGGCCTAAAATGCCCAAAAAAAACAAACAATCTTAAAAAGAAAAAAATTACCCAGAGCTCAAACGTTATAGGTTTTCCCTTTCCTTTATTGTGTTATATATCTTTTTTGTGCACGTTATAGGTTTACAAAATGAAAAAGCCCAAAGTTACTTACCATCTTCCAGAGAAAACAGTGTTCACAAACTGCCCCAAACAGCTCTATTGTAGTCCAGCCTTTACTTCTGTGACAAATGTGCGTCACTTTGTAACACGTTATAATGCTTTCCTAGCTGCTAGCGTGGAACGCCCCCATACTCTGCAACTGACTAGCTAGCAGTGCTTACCTAGGTACTGCACATGTGAGACTCCCAACAAAGATGGAACAGAAGTGAGATGCCTCACTCGGTAGCTAAAACAGAGAGCTCAAAACACAGGGTGAAAAGAGGAGCTGCAGCAATGTGCAGTACAACAAAAATAAAACAATATTGAAAAAATAAAACCACATAATTCTGGTACAACTTCTAAATACAATTATGAACCTGAAAATGAGCATAATATGAGCACTTTAAGACTAAGGCCATTTAAAGTTAATTCTTGTTCATTTTGTTTGTCATAGATCATGTTTTTTTTAAAGTGTCGAGAGGAGACTGCCACAGAGAGGGCGAACAACCACAATCTGATAATTAAAAATAAATCACAACGTGCAAACAACATTTGCTCCATGAAGGCTTTTGCGGCACTGAGCAACTCTCATAGGAATGAGCAGGGCTCGCCTCGAACACTGTATCCAGTTTGTATTACACATTCATGGTTACGCCACACGTCCCTTGTTTTATGCATTAGGTTTTTTTTTTTTTTTAAATCGGTTAACATGTTAACACTGATTAAGCAATAATCAATTTATCATTTGCACACTAACTAATCTTTGATACAAGCACGGTATCAGACAAAGAGCAAAATTAGTCAAAGCATAATGATAGCATAACGATAACACCAAGGGACAAAGCAGAAAGTTAATGAACAGCCTTCACAACTGACATGGACTGTTTGTAGAAGCAGACACATGCACATACTGTAAATAGATGGATGTGCTAGCTGACATATCCACAACCCATCCATGCAAAAGCATAATACACATACCAGCATCTCCACTGACATTTCCGCAGCCGCTCAGACCATACCATTCATTTTTCCACTTTCTCCTCCCCGTTCACTAACTAAAAAGGAAGATATGGCTTTAGACGGGGAAATCAATGTGCTGTCCCTGAACTCCTGAAAAAAAGGGGCTGTGGCTGCTGCAATTGGGAGAAAGAGAGCTTGTCATTTTTAGATTTTTAATTAATTTCATAGGTCCCTGAGGCTGAAAGCTGTGGGATTTAGAGTAAGAGCAGAAGTGAGGGAGGGATTAGTGATGGGTATCAAGAACCAGTAACAGTCTGCTAACACCACACCAAAATTCTATTCTCAATTGTTTTTATTTGAATTTAACACCACTACTACTTTAATAAAGTCTCTATCCACTACACAGCACTTAAACTAGGGCTGGGACGATTCGTCCACGTAATCTATTACGTAAATGCATCGACACATAATTTGCGTCGACGCGTCATGCGTAGAAATCTAAAAACTACATAGCTGCCTTCAGCAACAGCTCAAGTATGGATTCCTCGCAAGTTCAACAACACATTGAGAAAAAGGCTTGCACGCGGTCTTCTAAAGTGTGGGAGTATTTTACTCTATATTGCCAACAACAACGTGGTAGTCTGTAGACTTTGTAAAATGCAGTTGGCATATCACACTAGCACGACGGCGATGCAAGAACACCTGAAGAGGAGATCCCTCCCAAGTAGAGTTTAGATTTTCTGCCGAGTCCGAACTTGACCCATGGGCCGGGTCGGGCCGATATGTCCCGCCACTATCCTCGGGCCGGGCCCTTGATCAAGCATTTGTGTTTTTTTTTAATCATTACTTTATTAGCCTAACTGGGTGGGGAGAAAGCCAGGCCTCTCCAGTAGCTCTGGGTATATGTCCTGCACTGACTTGAGTGTGAGGTAAACTGTGCTAAAATCGTAATTTCCTTCTTTCAAAACAGTCAGGAGTTGAATTTTCTTTTCTTTCTATTTTAGTTATTATTATTATTATTATTGTTATTATTATTATTATTATTAGTGTGATAACTGCAAGCCAAATTAATCAGAGCACACAAGGCCAAATTGCCTCTTAAGTAACCACATTGCAAAGGCTATATTTAAACAAAGTCCAACGCAGTCAGTCCACATAAAAACACACAGTTAACTTCATGGAGAACAATGAGGGCAAAACAGCATCACCGATCCATTTTAACCAAATGTTCTTTCTAGCTCAGCTAAAAACACCAGATCTGCATAGAGGCAGGCGATATATCGTTTAGACGATAATATCCAAATTGTTGTCTGGACGATATGCAAAATTGGGAGAGAGCTGAAGGAAGTTAAAGAGAAAACAAATGACGCACACTATAACCTTCTAAACAACTATATGTAGCGATTTTAGGGTTTGTTTGACTGTATTTTTTGTACAAAATCACGATCGTCCCGCACGAGAGTAAGCTGTTACTAGTTCTTACCTGTGCGTTATGACGTTCACTCATGTCAACAAAGATGGCGGTGCGCGATTGTGCAGCGGCTCTCCTGTCGGTGTATATTTATACAAGTACGTACAGCCACACTGCACTAATCAATACAGGACCACGATACAACACAGCCGTTACGAGAGCCTTCCAGGCGGCTCATAACATCCCGGAGGAAATAGCCTGACCGAGCCCTCCAGGTTGTTGTCGGCGCTAGCACGCCGAGCTAGCTATCTACCGGCAGAATGAGAAAATAACTCTGGCACGACCAGAGGCGGAGGACTGCATTTTTGTGCACAATGAATGGAGTACCAACTGCGGGATTGTTGCCCAGTACGGCTCACCTGACCTGGAGCCCTGTCGGTAATATACTGACCATTTTATTTACTACGAAAACAGCACACTGCCATCTACATAGCCCCCAATGCTAACGTTAGCAAAAGTTTGGTTCACTGCTAACCATAGTGAACAAACTGCAGCGCAATCACCTGGATACGGGATACAGGGGACTTTAACAAGGCGTCCTTAAAGTCTGTTCCCCTCCAGCTTTCTCCCAGCATGTAGATTGTGTTACTAGAGGGAAGAACACACTAGACCATGTATACTCTAAAATCAAAAAAGCACACAGAACTGCACCTCTCCCTCACCTGGGCCAGTCAGATCACATCCAACTCCTGATCCCAGCATAAATCCCGGTCAGAAGGACTATACAGCCAAGTAGAAGGACTATCAGAACCTAGTCTGACCTGGCCCTGTCCCAGCTCCAGGACTGCTTCCAATAAGGACATGGTTGTGTGCAATATGTTACAGAACAGAGCCCTTTGTTTATTGTTATGATTTCATCTTGCTTGTACATTTTCCCAAGAGAACCACCAAAATAGCCTCCGAACAGGGCTTCTTTTAACTTCTAGAAGGATTTCAAAAATATCGTCTGAATATCGATATCGAAAACAAATATCGAGATATTCATTTTTGTCAATATCTCCCACCCCTAGCTCTGCAGCATGTTACCACGTTGATCACTACCGAGCCTGTCTGTAACCGGTAGGCTACCGGCAACAATCTTCACCGGTTCAACTGACTTTACCAGATAGTTTAACTGTCGTGCTGTTACTACATGCACACAATCTGTAGATATTGCTACTGTATGAACCTGTTACTCAAACTACTTTCTACTGAAGACATAGTGAAAACTGTTGCTCTCGAAGTTTTCAAAATGTGTTTTTTTAATCCTCTGAGGAGCAGAAACTAAGTTTCATTCACCTCTGTTGCATTAGGTTGTTGAGAGAGTTTCAGGATCTGTATGGTGGGAACTACAAGGGGACAGTGAGAAAATGTTTTAGGGGGAACTGACCCTTTAAAACACTGCAATACCTATTAATTTTTTCAATTGTTTATTTGATGAATTCTCTTTTTTAATACATTACCTGTTTTTTCCCCCCTAAAAGATCATAAAATCTGAATATATACAAAAACCTTAATAACCTTGTACCCATCTGACTCTTCGCCCTCTATTCTCCTGATTTAAGTACAAGGACTTCAAATTAATTAAAATGTGACCAATACTTTCACATTTCACAATTGAAGCTTCTGTCTACTAATTCTTTTTGATTAGACATTGAAAGCAAGTGTGCTAATGGAGTATGTAGCAGTCTAAAGAAACCCCCTACAGCCACACTGTGTGGACAATGAATCAATAATCCATCTACAATTAATAGATCAAGGAATAGCAATAAACATGGCCATATTTTCCCTTCAGCATCGTTGTAAATAATTTACCCCTCACAAAGACCCATCATTATGTTGCCACAGCCGCTGTATAATCTCGTTAGTAGCCTATATGGCACTCCTTTGCTGCCTTATAGAGGGTGAATAAGTGTTTTAAATACATTTTTAAATTTGTTTTTTATAAAACATTCATCAACATGCATGTTTATTGATATTAAGTCATGCATGCTGACCTTTTTTGTTACAGACTTTAATCTGAGTTGCTGTATAATATAGTAGGTTTATTATCCGGTTTGTTATCCGGCAATCTAATCCAGCTTCATGTACTCCCTTGTTCTCCTTTGAGAGGCTGAATGACTAAGTGTTATGAATGGACAAACTGGTTTTTAAAAAGTTATTAAAAGCTGTGTGCATGCCGTACCTACATTCTGTATTCCTGCAGAATGGAGGGGGGATGCCTGTGGAGCCGAAATAAATATGGAGCTGTCAGGGAGATACACATTGCAGCAAAGAGAGGACACTGTGACCCAGCCATGGAGTGTGGTGGGGATGTGGCTTAATTGGTTCCAACTACCTTATGCCAAATATGTCTGTTATTTTATCCAACTCTGTATTAAACCGTTAGGATGATCACTTTCGGAATAAACAGCCACAATGGCTGAAAAAGTAAAGATAGGACTGTCACTACAGAAAATCTACATACATACATACATACATACAAGTTTTAGGCAGGTATGAAAAAATGCTGTAAACTAAGAATGCTTTCAAAAATGGAAGTGTTAATAGTTTATTTTCATCAATTAACAAAATGCAGTGAATGAACAGAAGAGAAATCTAAATCAAATCAATATTTGGTGTGACCACCCTTTGCATTCAAGACCACATCAATTCTTCTAGGTACACTAGATATACAAAGTTTTTGAAGGAACTTGGCCGGTAGGTTATTTCAAACATCTTGGAGAACTAACCACAGATATTCTGTGGATGTAGGCTTCCTCAAATCCTTCTGTCTCTTCATCTTATCCCAGACAGACTCAATGATGCTGAGATCAGGGCTCTTTGGGGGCTATGCAATCACTCCCAGGACTTCTTGTTCTTCTTTACACTGAAGATAGTTCTTAATGACCTTGGCTATGTTTGGGGTCGTCCTGCTGCAGAATAAATTTGGGGCCAATCATACGTATCTGCCTGTATTTCTCACCATTGAGGACACCATTAATCCTGACCAAATCTCCAACTCCATTTGCAGAAATGCAGCCCTAAACTTGCAAGGAACCTCCACCATGCTTCACTGTTGCCTGCAGACACTCATTATTGTACCGCTCTACAGCCCTTCAATGAACAACTTGCCTTATGCTACAGCCAAATATTTCAAATTTTGACTCATCAGTCCAGAGCACCTGCTATACAACTGCCCCAGTTCCTATGTTTTCGTGTATAGATGAGTTGCTTGGCCTTGTTTCAATGTCGGAGATATGGCTTTTTGGCTGCAACTCTTCCATGAAGACCACTTCTGGCCAGACATCTCTGGACAGTAGATGGGTGTACCTGGGTCCCACTGGTTTCTGCCAGTTCTGAGCTGATGGCACTGCTGGACATCTTCCGATTTCAAAGGGAAATAAGCTTGATGTGTTTTTCATCTGCTGCACTAAGTTTCCTTGACCGACCACTGCATCTATGATCCTCAACGTTCCCTGACTTTTTGCAAGTGTACCTATAAGAATTGATGCTGGTTTGAAGTAGTAACACCAAAATATTGGTGTGATTTTGATGTTTTTTTGGTCACTCACTTTGCATTTTGTAAAATAAAAATAAACAATTTATATTTTTGAAAGCATTCTTAGTTTACAGCATTTTTTCCACACCTGCCTAAGACTTTTGCACAGAACTGTATGCATGCATGTAATGAAGTCAAAGTGTTGGCCATGATGCCTTTTGCTCTTCTTCTACACATACATACATACATACATACATACATAAGAACAAAAGGCATCATGGCTAACACCTTGACTTGATTACACACCAGACAAATGGATATTTTGCACAGGTTTTCCATATGTGCAGGAACTTTGAAGCAACACCCAGAACGAATGCAGCACCAGTGGTTGTAACAACAATTAACATGGGGGGGATGCCACATTACCTTTAATGAGAGGATCAGGACATGAGTCATGCACATAATAAAGCCCATTTTCAAGTTTAAAAGCTTTGAGTCAATTGTTTAGTACACAAGCCAGTGCACTGGAAGGGATCTAAATGGATGCTGAAAAGAGCACCTTCAGCGTGCTTAATTCAACTCCTAATCAGAGTAATGGCTTAATCGATGTATTGAACCACTGGAATCAGGTAATGACACAGTTCTCTCCAGTGCAACAAGCACAGGGATTAATCAACACTGAAGTCCAATGAGTCAATGAAAGCACTAGAGAGAGAGAGAGAGAGAGAGAGAGGAAACTGCCTAACTACATTATATAGTGGTAATATATATTTCACTGCCTTCTAGCCAATGCATGTTTGCAGATTGAATAATTACTCTTGTGAAAAATTGCAGAGGATGTTGAGATTTAGAAATCTGAAGGAGGCAATATAGAGCAGGAGGAGTTATCTGCAGTGCTGAATGGCCAATAATGACACAAAAGCACAAGCGCTGTTTGTGTCTGTGCATTTTAGCGTATGTGGGGGTGTACAGTACATGAATGATTGTTGCTATGTGCTATGTGGATGTGTAAAAATGCTTGCTTGCATGTGTGAGTGTGTGTGTGTGTGTGTGTGTGTGTGTGTGTGTGTGTGTGTGTGTGTGTGTGTGTGTGTGTGTGTGTGTGTGTGTGTGTGTGTGAGGTGTAGGTGGTGCAAGGGAAACGTTGTGGCCAGGCGATAACAGCAATGAATGGCCCCGCCAAGTATCTAATGAAGCTTAAGTCACAGACTGAGGGAGGACACTCTTTGCCTCCTCTGGAGCCGATGTGCTCGTTCCCATTTTTCATCCAGCGTGCGGAGAGACTGGACTGAAGATAAAGGGATAAACAGAGGTGTAGAGAGTGCATGGAGGAGACGCTTCTGACAAGCTTTCGCCTAAAAAAGGCAGTGGAATGTCAGCTCAGCGAAAGCATGAAAAGGGGGCAAATATTTGGCATCTCATTTATTACAATTGTTAGCAAGGAGCATTTGCTGAATATATGCAAAATCCAGGATGTCTCCATGTATCAGGAGTGCCATTATTGGGTATGTCAACTGCATATAAAAATGGGAGGTTATTGTAAAAACATGGGATGTCACCTACTGGTACAGCAGTAATGAAACACCAGAGATACAGTAGGTCCATATAGGTAGAGTGGGGAGGTGGGAGGGGAGCAGTGAGTTTCTCAATTCCTTCTCCTCCTCCTACATCAAATCAAACAATGGTAAGACTGGGGTCTCACCTGCCCCTCTAATCTACACACTGCTTACATAGTACTGAAGAAAGCACAGCAAGGATTTGTCTTTTTACGACAGCTGACAAGGATTTCCATATCACAGGAAGGTATGATGCAACTGCTAGTAGTGGAAGCACCCTAACCTTTGTAATAACTGTGGTTTGGCAACATCACAGTACATGGAACTTCTGAACAAACTGCATAAAAAATATTATGCAACCCTACCTTCCGTTTTGTTTGTGTTGGAATTTTAAACTCCGGTGGATTTATGAGGGCTATGGTTAACTGCTCCTCAGATCTCTGCAGGGTAAATCCAGACAGCTAGCAAGACTATCTGTCCAATCTGAGTTTTCTGTTGCACGACGAAAACAACTTTTGAATTTACACATGTTCCACCAAAACAAGTTCCTTCCAGAGGATATGCTCGTTCGAGATGAACTGCGCCTCGCCTGTAAAGTGGACGAGAGCAGGCGGCAGCAGCCGGGGGCGGTGACAAAAATCCGCTCTTAAGTCGGACAGTTTTCAGCCGTTTCCAGCAGTCTTCAGGCTGAACAGGAAGTGACAGAAACCCTGTGGTCCAATTCCAATTTAATAAAATGTTATCAGACCCATATATCGGCTTGTACACAGTCTCTAGTTGTTTTTATTATGACAGAGTAGCTGTCAGAATGCTCTACATGTGATCTGTTGCTGATTTTAATCTGAACAGATTTAGTCTCTCTGACTTCTAAACATAACTATCAGCCTTACGACAGGTGTTCTGTACAAAATAAGCTTTGAAATCAGACTAATCGCAGTTAAAATCCCTCCGATTCAAAATCAATAAAAAGTTTATATAAAACGTCATCATGTTGAGTCGATTCTGAACCAATCAGCTGTTAGGTCAGCTGAGAGGCCGGCGTTTCCCAGCATGCCCTGGGTCCGCCTGGCTCTTGCAGTTGGTGGAGAGCAACCACTGACATATATAAAATGGACCAACAGAGCCCATTGCTCTGGACGGAGACCAGTGAAGGATATTAGAAGCACTTTTCCGGTGAGCGCTGAGAGTTACTGCGCAGCCTCCAACTGAGAGAGACAACGTAAATGTGACGTGAGCAACCTGTCTGAAAGTTGTAAGTCTTCTGGTAGCTGTGCCAAGAGAAATCTCAATCATTCCCAATCTTACAGAGACACAGAGCGTAGGTATATGTAAGGAGATAACATGGGCACAGGCTAATTATTGCTAACTAAAATGCTAGTTAACATCAGTAATTAAACCTAAACAGCTAATGTAAGTCTAAACTGCCTGCGAGCTTCTCCTGTACTATACGGTAATTCCGCTACTATGCGACAGTAAGTCGCTTGGTTATGACACAATCGTTAGCCTATTTTTATAAAACCGTCTGCTACGGAGCCATAACGTGAGGTACAAGGTAATGGAGCCTTTTATACATTGTTGTGTTTCTTTAGAAATGAACAATGGACAAATAGAGTCTTTAAACGCTTAAAAGTTATTCACTGTCAAAGTGACGTCAAAATGAATGGCAGTCAATGGAATGCTAAAGGCGGTGATCGCTTGTTAGCATCAAAATGGCGCCATAAGAGCTACGCATTCCAGACGCTCGCTTACCCCCTTGAGAGCAACTGCGGTGCCTGGCTCTAAAAACTGCGGCTGCCTTGATCTCGTGAGATTATCATTGCCCACGTGTGCATGACGTCAGAGCAAGTCAGGATCAATTCGGACACGAATCTAACATGCATGCATTGGGCGCCGATCACCGGTGCTCGATTCTGCGCAGACCTGCCTCATCTCGAACAAGCCTTATTTTGCAGCGTTTAAAGAAATGCCAGTAAACCAGAGAACCTTTTTCTCCCATCCCAGAATGCAGGACCCTCCCCTGTGGCGCTGTGGAGGAAGGCCTGGCAAAGTGAGACTACCAGTAGCAAGGCATAGGAAAAGACACATTAAATTTTTTTTAAATAAGACATATTGATCTCCAAGTACCTGCTGACCTATGACTTTACAAACAAGGGTATAACCAGGTATAATTTGTTTATTAAACTGCAAAATATCACTAAGTACTAATACTCATAAAGTAGGCTACTGTACAGATTATTGCAGTATTTATGGAACAGCACCAAATTCATTACAGCTGATTTTCCCTCATTCACAGCAAAAGGTATCACTGCATCAGAGAGCCTAACATTCCTTATCTAGCCTATGATGGAATACAAAATATCCTTACAGTAGCCTATAGCTACTATGCATTTACAAAGCTCTCATTTATAAAGCATCTCAGAAGTATGCATGAATACACTAACATTTTAACCCAGTCAAAGAAGGACAGCAAGCTATTTATCACGACACCTCCGCAAGAATCATACACTGCCACGGCGGGCCACCGAGCGAGCAAAGAGGAGGAGGGAGAAGAAGAGGAGGAAGGTGTATTAAGGTCACCGCCTACGAGGCCTGGCAAACTCGATTCCTTTTTAGGATTCAGGTTATTCTGACTCACTCACTAAACTGATCCGGGTTGTGCGAGTCACTTGAATCACTTGAGTCAGTATTGTATGCTACGTCCAAGGCGAGCTTTTGATTTGGATAAAATGCCATGTTTTCATTTAGAATCTTTTATTTAATTAATTATTTATTTTATTTTAAAAAAATATCCATAAATATAAATGGTCTGAAAGAAAACCGAATATTCATTCACAAAATGACATGGAATTATATTTTTTAACTTTAATAGGACTGACAAATAAGAAAGCCATCTGGACTCTGAACATTTACAATGACTTAAAATCTCTTTAATGTAAATTCCATGCGCCCCTTTTTCATGTATGCACTGTATGCATTTAATGTTTTCAATGTGTATGTGCATCTGTATATGAATAATAAAGTTTTGTGAAGTAAATGTAATGTAACCGTGCAACCGGCCGGCCCGCTCGACTCTAATGTAACCGTGCAACCTGCCGGCCGCTCGACTCTAATGTAATCAAGCGGTGTCTTGGTTCTCGGCAAGTTTGAGTTATTAACCAAGCCTTGTTTCTGGTGCATCTTAGAGGATTGTGTTCACGGCAATTCACACATTATCGATGGGGAAGTACAGTACATCACATGCAAATACACGTCATGTTATCTTGGTAGTTATGTTAAGTTAAATGTTAGAGAAGTGAATGTTGCTACGTGGTAGCTAGGCTAGGCTGTCACAAGGAGACCGCGCACCAGGCTACTGAACGAGACCGTAAGGACCGTAACCGAGGCTACTGCCGAGTCTATATTCAAACGGGTGTTTAGGTTCTCGGCAAGTTTGAGTTATCAATCGATAGCAGAAGCCTTTATTTCTCGTGCATCTTAGATGATTGTGTACATACAAATTAATAGATTACATTATCGATGGATATCACATAGAAATGCACGTCATGTTATCTTAGTAGTTATGTTAAGTTAAATGTTTGTTACGTGATAGGTAGGCTGTCACCAGGAGACCGTGCACCAGGCTACTGAAAGAGACCGTAACCGTGCCTAATGCATGAGTCATGTAATCAAACGGGTGTCTAGGTTCTCGGCAAGTTTGAGTTACCAACCGATAGCAGAAGCCTTTATGTCTCGTGCATTTTAGAATTGTGTTCATGGAAATTCCTATGCTACATTACCAAGGGGAAAGTATTAGGCCTATATCACATACAAATACACGTAATGTTATCTTGATAGATATGTAAAGTTAAACGCTATCACCCCCCCCGCCGCCGAGGGCACGCAAACCGGTGACCGAATCTATTAACTCGGTAGGCCAACCAACGACTGTCTGGTTGAACCGACTCTCGTAAAAGGGTTGGTTGTCCCATCACTAAGCTGCACCCGCTCGCTGCTCGCTCGTCTGAATCAGATCCACTCATGACAACGTAGCCGGCTGATTCAGCTGATTCGGTTGATTCGCGGGATTTACTGACTCCCGCGAGAACTCACGAGTCATCAACAACTCATGAATCACCAACAACTCACGAGTCATCGAGGGCTCGTGAGTTCTCGAGTGAATCCCACGGTCTGCGAGCTTCCGCCTCTGAGTCTACGGGTCGGGACTGTCTCTCTGCTCACTCTTGAGTTGACTTGTGGAGTTGCTGTTAACTACGAAATTGTAAGTTATAAAGCTTTTTGCAGCTAAGATGGCTAGCAATAGTAGAAGCTAATGTTGCAAGAGGTTTGTGTGTGACGCTGTTATCATGTTAGATTGAATTGTAGTAGGACTCAACTGAACCGGGTTAATGATGCTAGAGACTCGTGATTCGTGAGTCAATTTAAAGACTCGGGTTAAAGATCCGAGTGAATCACGAATCGAACAGGTCTACCGCCTACCGGTTTCTGAAGAGGTAAACCCAGGGATGTAGTCCTTAATGGCAGCGAATAATCCAATGACCACATTCCCACTGTAGGCTACTTCGTTGTCTTCCACAAAATAATATTCAACTAATATTTCGGCGAGGTATTTTCTGTCAAACTGTAACTTGGTCTCTCACCCTTTCTTCTGACGGTAACGTTACACAGTTTTGAAGTCCTTCCCGTCCGATTCTCTTTCAGTCCACGGTAACTGGGAAGTTGCTTTTCACCCAAACTCCAGATATCCATGCTACATTAGTGCTAGCTTACTCAACATGGGAAAACGTAGCTAACTCACCTTGTTGTTTTATTTGAATATAGGGTTGTTAACTTTCTGGTCTAACTGTTGTCTGGCGTCCCTACTACACCTGACCATTGAGACCATATCATTTTCAACATATGATTGGATAAAACTTGTTAGTTTGTTAATTGCAGGATAATTTCACCTGGCTTCCCCTGGGCACACACCTGACATGATTGCCTCCTTCCGCCAGGTGGTTTCACCCAGGCGCGGATTAATGCACATTTTTGAGGCTGCAGCCTAGGGGCCCCACGTGTGCAGGGGCCCCGGATTAGCCAGACAATTTATTATTATTTTTGTGCTGGACAAAAAACACTTTAGTCAAAAATATCACATAGACAATTTTTTTCCATACACCCCCTACTTTCAAATTGAAATGGACTAGTCCATAACGGTGCGTGGCGCGAAAGATAAACACAGTGACAGGAGAGCTGGGAAGTACACGAACAGAGACGAAGCTAGTTGAGTCTAAAAAAAGAAAAAAGACTTATTTAGAAATATTTGGCAACGCTGCCAAAGATGACAAACTTTTTTTACGACTACTGTTGGGGATACAGACATGAAGAACAACAGTCCAAAGCGAAGAATGTGCCGCTACAGCAGCGGCTAGCTGTGAAGTGGCGCTAGGTGAGGATAACGTTAACCAAGACAATGAAGAGGACAGCATATCTTTAAACAGCACCCTCTTTGGGATTTCTGCCTGCATGCAGTTTCGGGTGTGCATCTGCCAGGCTAGAACAGTAATAGAGATCATGGAGAAGAAACGCAAAGGAGGTGCTGAGAAGCTGCGTGAGAAAAAAAACGCTGCCAAATGTGTCAAATGGACAGACATGTTTTGGCCAGTAGCAGGACCTTCATCAGCTCCCGTGGCCGATGATAGCGGTGCTGGTGTCGGCTACAGTGACATGCACAGTGAGGTGGAGACACAGGAGGAGAGGGACAGAGATGAGGGAGTGAGGCTACAACTGGCTGCGGTAAACACCTCCCCTTAAAACACTTAACCCCTTGATAAAACTGAGTGGTGGACAAACTGTTGATGATAACACTACAACAATAAAAGAAATAGGCATGCTATACTGTATCATTGCATTAGTTTGGCTACGTGCGCGGGTATCTGAGTCTTGACTGATCATTTTCTCACCGTTTTATTATTATTAGGCTATATTAGCCTACCTTTCATTCAACAAAGTAGCCTACATCTTAATAATAAGCAAAACACCACCTTAAGGTTCATCAAACCTTAAGCTTGTGCTTGTGCATTTGTGTGCTTAAAGTAGCCAAGATAAACGTTGCACATCATGCAAGCTTTCTTAATGAGAATTGTAGCTTTTCTATCTGCATTGGCAGACAAAAACTCATGCTAGACCTCTTGAAATTAAAGCACAGGGCCTCTTCAGTTGTGAAATGATAATATATATATATACTGTATATATATTGTTTTATGATTCATGAGGAGTATACCGTTTTATTATATTAATAAATGGCACTTTTTTGTATTTAATGTGTCAACTCTCAATGATTCTTGCTTACCCCTTACATGGCGTTAATTGTTTTAAGGAGTAGGAGTTGCTATACACATTCAGGGGAGAGCAAGGACGGGTGGTATTTGTGATCTTATGTGGTGTGCCGGTCTGGGCCAAAAGTCCGTCCCTTCTACTACCTATAACTCGGATCCTGTATCTGAATTCTAAAAAAAATTCTAAAGGCGTGATGATTATGCAACAATATGTTGCCTACATGTTGTGCTGCTGTTTCATTATTGTTGTTAATAACAGTGTTATGTGCTGCTGTTATTTTATTTTTATTTTATTCACAGTTTAGTGGTTTGTGTCTCAGTAATGATCAGTGGTGGAATGTAACTAAGTACATGTACTCTAGTACTGTACTTGAGTCCAAATGTTGAGGTACTTGAGTCTTTTCTTTTCATGCCCCTTTCTACTTCTACTCCGCTACATTTCAGAGAGAAATATTGTACTTTAGTTACTCCACTACATTGATCTGGTACAGCTTTAGTTACTAGTTACGTTAGTTACTCCACTACATTGATCTGGTACAGCTTTAGTTACTAGTTACGTTAGTTACTCCACTACATTGATCTGGTACAGCTTTAGTTACTAGTTACGTTAGTTACTCCACTACATTGATCGGTTACAGCTTTAGTTACTAGTTACTTTAGTTACTCCACTACATTCATCTGTTACAGCTTTAGTTACTAGTTACTTTAGTTACTCCACTACATTCATCTGTTACAGCTTTAGTTACTAGTTACTTTACACATTAAGATTTCTGCACACAAAACACATGTAATTTATAAAATGTGATGTTTGATTCTAAACTAAACTAGCCAACAATATAACGGCCTACAAGTCAGCTGAGATGAATAGACCATTAAACACTAGTTGATTGACAGTACTGTTTGGTTTGTTTAAAAAATATGAGGATTTTTCGACATTCAGTACTTTCACTTTTAATATTTCAAGTACATTTTCCTGATGATACTTACATACTTTTACTTAAGTAACATTTTCAATGCAGGACAGTATGGTATTAGTACTTTTACTGAAGTAAAAGATCTGAATACTTCTTCCACCACTGGTAGTGATGTTGTGATTTTGCCTCAGTAAAACCAGGTGTTCTGCACTGCTGCAGATGCTGTAGCCTACCTGTTGGTTTATAAAGATAAAAGTGATTACCAGCTTGCTGTTGAACTGTGAATCCAGGGAATTCGGCTGCTTTGCTTTTTAGTTACATTTTCATTGTAAAAGTTTTATGAAAACGACAACAATAACTTAAACAATAGCCTGTCTCTTCTTTTTATTTTTATATATATATATATATATATATATATATATATATATATATATATATATATATATATATATATATATAAGATTATTTTTTGGGGCATTTTTTCCCTTTATTAGTGACAGTGGATAGACAGGAAAGGTGGGAGAGAGATGGGGGATGACACGCAGCAAAGAGCTGCAGGTCAGACTTGTACCCGGGCCGCTGCAAAGGACTCAGTCTACATGGGGAAAACACTCTTTCTTGAGACAGAATCGGAGTTTTCAGATTTTGATTGGTTTAAAGAAATGCCATTAAACCAGAGCACGTTTTCCAACCATCCCCGAATGCTGTGTGGAGTAGCCAGACTCTTCTTCAGCGCGCTTTGGAGGAGGGTCTGGCAAAGCGAGACTACTAGTGCTATAAGAAGGACCAACTCTCAGGGCAAGGGCCCAAACGGTCAGGGAAACGGTTGGAGGGCCCTAAGCCTGGAGCCTAAAAAAAACAAAGATGCCATAACATAGAGGCAGTCTTTTATTTTTCAATATGAATTTGAGATTCAGTCCAGTTTACTTTATTTACCAGGGTAATCCCTTCAGTATCAATAATGTTTTTTTAGGGAGTCAACATGTTAAAAACCAACAAAACAATGGTGGTTTTGCCCTGCTCTACTCACGTTTTGTTACCTTAGTGCTTTACCTTTCTTTCATGCTACATTGGTAGCCTACATCTATGTCATCTTGTCAGTACAAAAATGTTGTTCTCCTAAGGCTGAACATGTCATTTTGGGCATCACTTCAAATAAGCATCTTTGGAAGAAAAGGTCACAACATATAATTGATGAAAAGATATGTATATATACAGCAAGTCAGGGTGAAATGATTGCCACTTTTGAAGATGTCACCTTTCAAGAACTCAGGGTGATATGTGTGCTTTGGAGGCTCACCTCCTCTCACAATTCAATCCACATTAGTCTCAAAGATGTGACTGCGCTCCTGAGCTCAAATGACCTTTGGATCCGTCAAAGAAGTCAGAGCAAAGCGCAGACTTTGATGGTGCATATGAAGGCTTTTGCTGAGGGGTAGGGATTTTGTTTTTCTCTTTGAATGAAAAACAATAAACAAAAAAATATTTTAAATAAATTGAAACTTGTATTGCTGACATCATTGCATCCACATGTAATTGGTATATGGCCAATTGTGTCCAGTGTTAACCCCTGACCTTTAATTAGCTTATCAACTGGACCCAGATCATGAACTTGGGGTTTCTCTTACCCTACCTAAGCATTTCGCTCCTTTTTACAAAGTATATTCTTCATCCGATTGACTTTTCCTCTGTTGCTGCAGAAAGGTAGATTACTGTAGAAGGAGTGGTAAATAGATAGACTGTGCTTTGTCTCCATTTCCGACAACCTCTTCTTTTTCTAGCCGCTCCTGCTTCTCCAGTTCCTGCTTCAACTATTTAGCTTCTCCTTCAGAATGCAGACCAGTCAGCTGAAATTAGTAACAGTTGGCTGTTTCTGCTAGATCGACATACTTTACCAAACCATCCGTCAACCTGCTGACAGCTCTCCGATGCTCTCTCCAGAGGAAGAGCCTATACCCATATGCACGACGCACATTCGCACTCACACACACACACACACACACACACACACACACACACACACACACACACACACACACACATTCTCACACTCAACCACAAGAAAAACCCGCAAAACCTCTCAAAATCACCCACTAGCCATTTGGAATTCCCTTACCCAACATTAAGCTGGGAGGGTTGGGACTGAGGGAGGGAGAGAGTTGGATAGAAAGCTGTAGGGCAAACTCTTACAGCACAGGGATGGCTAAGGCTCGAGTAGTAGTGTATTCTCTGTTGATGTTGTTATGCCAAGGAAGCAATTGGGAGTTGTATCTTTGATGATTGGGAAAAGAAATCTTAATATTTCTCTCTAAATTGGCTTAGATGGCAGCAGATTAGCCAGGCTCAAAATCACAGTGGCTGCAGAGTTGTTATAATGTTTCTACCTCACATCCATTGCCAACTATTTCAGCAGTGCTTAGCAGGAGAGACATTTCACTCCTACTGACTGATTTCTCTCTCTCTCTCTCTCTCTCTCTCTCTCTCTCTCTCTCTCTCTCTCTCTCTCTCTTTCACTTATTCAATGATCTGCAGCGCTCCGGCAAGCTGTCTTTTCTTCTAATCTCTCCCTGCAAGCACTTTCACCAATTGTAGGCTACAACCAAGTGTGACACGGGAGAGGTATTTTAGTTTAATAGCCTACAATTCTGTGCTTTATCAAGCTCCTTATTTAATTTATCTGTTTCTTACTTTCTATAAGACATCTTATATTGCACCACCAAAAGCAAATGTATCCATTGGATCAGGGGTGGGTCTAGAGGGGGGGCCCGGAGTGGCATCGCATCTCTAGGAAGGCAGGGGGCCGAGACATCTCAAATAATCACAAATTAATAGAGTTGTATTATATTATGTGTATTGTCCAGTATGACACATAGATCCTGCTTAAAAACCAAAGCAAACAGTAGGGAACAACCAAAAGAAATTAAAGTATACATTCTTCACTGGCTGAAGTTAACTGAAAGGATATTAGCTGGTTCCTTCTTCCCACAGTGCTCTGACGCACAATTATAATCACATCTAAAACGAAACACGCAACTCTGGAGCAATTAAATAAACGACGAAACAGAGGGGAGCGACATGTTTTGATTGATGTTATTGTAGAACTTGCATCACTTTGACAAAACCAAATTAAGGATTCATGTTGAGATCAATTATGGAGCTCCAGCATTTTTCAAATCTGTTTTTCATCGCTGTAAAATATGAATGAATCTCTCTTCCAGTCCTGCTCCCCTCAGTCTCTTAAAGGCTTTCAAAGACACCTGCTACGACATAGATAGCTGTCTCGTCTCTCGCTCCTGCCATTTCAATATTTTGTGTGTGTTAATCAAACTTCCTCTTTAAGTAACTAATTGTATTGTCCATCCATTATTATTACATTACATTACCAATTATTAGTGTGCAGTGTTGGTGGTGAACTCATTAATAAATGTCTCATCTATTGTAGTTCTCTTAGCTGCTGCTTTTGCCTTTTGTCTCCTGTTTTGCTTTGTTTATTCAGCTCCTTCATTTTGGCTCTTTTACTGTTGCCATTTATTTTTTCCATAAGTATTCTTTCATTCTCCTAGCTTGTCTGTTCAAAGCAGATGGTTTATTGCTATTCATATTCTCTATCTCTTTTCTTATTGTTTTCATCTGTATTAATCTGTGTGGTATGTCTCTTCTCCCTATTTGTTTAGAGAGGTCGTTTGCATGGGAAGGTTACTGTGTGTGTGTGTGTGTGTGTGTGTGTGTGTGTGTGGTGCCACTCAGACTCCAGTCACAAGCAGCCTCAGCCTCTGATATGTAGAAGTTCTTTGTTTTACTGTTGGAAAAAACAGTTTTACTTTGTAAACACTTTTAACTGTAAAATATTCTGACTTGATTTTACAAGTAATGCATTTGTTTGTTATGTCAGTCATTATGTAATAGACGTTTTTTTAAATCTTTTCTGGGGGGCTTTTATGGCCTTTAATCAACAGGACAGCTTGATGAGAGGAAAGGGGAGAGAGAGGGCGGACGACATGCAGCAAAGAGCCGCAGGTCGGAATCAAACCCACGGCTGCTGCCAAGGACTCAGCCTACATGGGGCGCACACTCTACTGGGTGAGCTAGAGGTCGCCCCATAGAGACGTTTTTTACTGTCCTCTGTAGAACCCTTTCTGTATTTCTTCTTTTAAACACACTAATTTCATCCTGGTGTGAAGTTTATGGTGTTTGGTGTTTTAAGCCCCCAATGTTGCCTTCCAGGCAGCGCGGCAATGGTTATGTTTAGGGTTAAGGTTAGGGTTAGCTGCCTGGAAGGCGACGTTGGAGGCTTAAAACACCATTGAGCAAAGTTTATTTTCATGACTTACGTCTAGATGATTAATATCTAGTCTGGGGTCTGGACATACTTTGTGTTGTACCTTGAGTTGTACCTTCAATGCAGGTGAAGGTCTTGGTACACACCTCTTTTCTAACTCCAAATTCATTGATGTGTCCAATCCACTTTCAACTCAAGAAAGGACAAACTAATAATTCCAAAGTTTATCTCCAACATAAAAATGTGGTCCTAAAAAAATAGATATCCACACTCGGCTACCAAACAAATCCTCCGGCCGAAAGCACCTTGGAATTCAAACAGTTTAGGCCTCATCCAGCACCTGAAATAACCTCTTCCACTCTGCACTTAAAACTAATGCTAGGGTTTTGAGTTAAAAATATACATCAAGATACAGAATAATACATGAGGCCACAACAACTTCATTCGTGTTCACAAAATGAATAATACATCAATTTGTTGTGAGTTGTATAAACACTAGAAATGTACAGTAAACATAGCTGCTCAATATCCTCTTGAAGTATCAGTACATAACTTATTTATACACACTGTACAAAAATATACAGACGCAGTGCAGACATAATAGTGAGAGGCAATGTGACGTATAGATAATACATGGGGCTAAAGCATCACAGTGTTGCAGCATATAAGTTAGGTATTTTACAATGTCCAAGTTGTCCAATGTGGCTTTATTTTGACAAAGATCTTAATACTGAAACACAGTTTAAAAAATAAATAAACACAGAAATAAATAATAAATATAAAAAAAAGTGGAAAATATATCTACGCAGATCAAGGTTTTCAGATAGCAGAGGCTGACCACAGATTGAATGGACGTAGGGCTGCAGGGCAGCTGCTTGAGAAGAATGATGGCTCTCAGTAAAAGGTGTGTTCTTTCTGGTCCTATGTTATCTCTTAGAGGGGGATTTTAGAAGCACATGGTTAGCAGAATGTGCAGGTTCAACTATAATCCTTCCTTGCCCTTGGTTCACCCAGGTGACAACGTGCTGTTTTACACTCCTGAAGAGAACACGCTTGTGAATGACTGTATCTTGCAAGAAAAGCCCAATATTACAGAAAGGAGGGAGTAACCCCTCTCCATGTCATTTAAATGATATAACGACATCAATTTTACTCAAAGATTAAAGAGACGTGTGCTGTAATAAAAATCAGAGGGATTCCCATGTGCTGCTTTTGATAGACAGAATTTTGGCAGTAGAGTATAAAGTACAGAGGACAGTAATCACAGTTGAACAGAGAGATCATTATTTGGTGAGCTTGTTTGATTATCTGCAGGATTTCTTTAAGGGTCCACGTCTCTATTTCTTTTTTTGTTTTGAGACACAGTTCTGTTCGTGACTGAGGCTTTACACTGACACTGTCTACACACAGAGTAGTGAGAAAGGAAAGAGTGTGTGTTCCACTGTCTGTGCACTGCCTGTCAAATTCATGAACTCATCATCAAATACACAGGGAACTACAAATAGGCGCCTGAGCAATGGAGTTAGGGAGCAAATGCATCCCCCATTATTCAGTTAGGCAGCAAGTTATAACTTTGCTACCCCACTTTAAAAAAATACAATAAACATAACATCATACAGTCACCGCAATCAGGTGATTACATCAATGTTAATTTTACTATTTTACTATTTTCAGCAACTGTCAAAAACACTGCATGCTTTGGCTGTCAATCACAGTCAATCAGTCCACACAGGAGTCTGACTGTTTAGCTTTACTGCGATCATGGACTGAAAACAGAACATAGGAAAAGATAGGCCACTCTGTATTAATTTAACCTGCTTGTCCCACAGCCAAACTTTAAATTAGCTAAAAGTAGGATTGTAATGTCACCGAAATGCTGAACCAATTTGCGAGTCAACATTAGCTAACTTTGCCAGCCACCTAATGTTAGCTCGCTGATCGGACAAGATTTGGCTGTGGATGTGGGACGTTCAGAAGCAGCCAAATCAAAGTCTTTTAAGTGTAACGTGGCTATTAATAATTCAATTTCAATTTCAATTCAATTTTATTTATAGTGTCAAATCATAACAGGAATTATCTCAGGACACTGAGACACACCAGATAGAGTAGGTCTAGACCACACTCTGTAATTTACAAGGACCCAACAATTCCAGTGATTCCCCCAAGAGCATGCATGAATGCCACCATGATGTAGGTACCATCATGATCCAAGGAAACATGCTGGGCGGAAAAAAACATAAGGACTCCGGGGAATAAGCTCCCCGTAGCTAGGTTAGTAACAAGCATTTCTGGGACATGGATACACACATATGGAAAGAGAGAGGAGAGAGTAGCTCAGTGTGTCAAAATAGTTTGCATTAGCTCTGTAGATTTTATTATTTGGGATCAAATCTTCATGTTACAGCTGGTTTTTTTGACTAAATCCAACAGTTTAGGTGGTGTAGAAATACAGGAAATTTGTTTTAAATGATTTTTTTTTCTCATTTCTGGGGAAGGACCCACAGGCTGACGATTATGTATCTTTCTAAGTTTGCTTTCTTGTTTTTTAAAACATAGGCAGGCGCCCATGGGGCTACACATTGCAGCTTAATTATATTCAAAACCAACCTGTAATCCTGTGCTGGAATACTACTTGCCTCCAGGTTGAGGTTGGATGTGTCAATTAGTTTGTGCTAATTTGATTAGATACACTTGGGAATATGGACCACCCGGTTGCTATGGCAGCAGACTAAACAACGTAGCGCAGACATCCTTTTCCTGAACCACGTCTTCCAGCTCTTCCTGGGGGACTCAAGGTGCGCCCAGCCCAGCTGTGATATGTAATCCTGAGGCAACCATACCAGACACTCTTTGCCTCAATATTCTGTTCATGACAATCCCAAACAAAGGACCCACTTCTTAACTTTGTCACACATTGAACCTGGGGCCATAAGAATCCCCTGGCAGTCTTGGGGCCAAAGCAGCTGCCTACTTTGTCCACTTCGTAGTTGAGTCTTGGTTCTGAGAGAATCAAAGAGTTCATGACCCAAAATGTTCAACTTAATCATCACTTTAAGTATTCAGTCCATGTTTCTGTTGTTGCCTCAGGCTGGCTGGTCCTGGAGAGCCGCCAGTGTAATCAAGAAATTCTTTTATCTTATTCTTTTATTTCCCCACTATCTAACCCAGGAGGAACCAACCTGGCCTCTGTGACTGTGCAATATCTAAAAGTTAACACTGCTCTTAAAACCTTATATTAGTTTGAAAAGTTGTCTTTGGTTCTTTGGAGGTTTTCGGAAACCCACAGAGAAGTGTCTGTTTGTCAACCCCTAAATGAGCACAGCGTGTGTGTAATTGACTGTGTGTTGAAGAGCTGTCGAGCAGTAATATGAAAACTGCTGTCTAATGCGGGGAGGGGGTGGGGGGGAGCTGCAGCAGTAACAATATGCGTCCTTGGAGAGTGGGAGTGTGTGTTGGTCATATAGCCTGCATTGCAAACACCCCTCTGTGAGTCTGACAGGGGAGACGTGAGATTAATGGTGTCTTTTTACTCTCAGAGAAAGTCAGTGAAGACTGTGGTGATTGGCAGAGAGATTCAAGGTCCCAGAGTTCTTTTACAAGTCAAAGGTGAGATAAGGCTCGGAAAATATAAAGTAAAGAACATTTCTAAATCAACTTTTGAGTGTGCACTTTGGACAACTGTAACTTACTGTAAATGTGCATTACAGCAGATTTCATTGCTAGAAGGCATCGATGCTGATAAAAGTGCACAGAATCCCTGCTATGTTCATTTTACCTGATGTAGCAAAGTCACTCTGTCTTAAAAAAGATACAAAAGGGACAGCAGTGTTACCACGGTGTCAAAGTGATTAACACCGTCACTTCACAGCTCACAGTACGAGGGGCTATTCTCAGCTCCTGCCATGCTCTATAGAGTTTGCTTGTTGTCCTCTGTGCTCTTTGCTTCACTATCCTCCTAAAATGAAATTGCCCACAGGTTTGAATGTGAGCCTAAGTGATGATGTCTGTCTACCTATATTAGCTCTGTGATGGATGCCGGACCTGTCCAGGGAGTTAGGTATGCTTCATCCCTATTGTGTGCATAGGCAACGCCGTGTTCCTGAAGAGAAATATGTAAGAAAATGCTATTGATGATATTTTCTCAAGGAAGTTTTATTGTGGTTACAATTTGTTACTGCTGACTAGATAGGTAGACATCGATAATAGCCAGCCAGCCAGCCAGCCAGCCAGCCAGCCAGACAGACAGACAGAGACAGAGAGACAGACAGACAGGGTTGTGAATCTTCCCTTGTGTCAACGATTCGAATCGATTCAATATCACGATGCATCATGACGCGTCACCTCCTCAATATTATTATACATTGCTACATATGGTTTTAATCAACATATTCAAGCAGTCAGATATATATGAACTCCCCTTTTTATTGTATCTGTTCTTTAAAAAGACACTTCCTGAATGTAGCAAAGTCTGAACACAGCAGACAACAGAAGAAAGGCAACAACAACAACAAAAAAGCAGCGACCAGAAAATCAACAAGTAACATCAGTAGGCAATAATCTATTATGGTCTGTGCCTGCATCGATGCAGAATCATCCAGGTCCGCATCCCGATGCATCGATGCAATGATTAATTTCAACATCCCTACAGACAGACGGACGGACGGACGGACGGACAGACAGACAGATAGTACAGTAGGTGTAAAATTACATAACAGATATGCCACATGAGTTACATTTAATATTCAAAGCTTCTTAGGTGAAATATACTGCTATGCATACACTTTCTAACTTCACAACAGGAAATTACAGGGAATGCCTGGGTGAAACATTGTGTCGCTGTGTCATTTGTCAGTGTGACAAATCCTACTGCATTAATCAGTATGATAGCATCCTTGTCTAAGGGAGGTATTTGCTGCTGGGCAGCACCAACGCATCAAAAGTTATTAAGCTCTGACATCTGGCATCTATCTTCTCCTCCATATAAATGGAACTCTAAAAATAAGTGCAGTCAATTTAGCATTGTTGAATGATTGTATCATAGCTGTGGTTCCCTTTCGCATTTTTTCCGAATTCTTTGTTTTATCAGAAATTAAACTATAAAACGTTTTAGTCCCTGTGCATCCCATTAAGACGCCAAACTGCTGTTTTATGAAACACTGGCACCGTGCCCTTAAAGCCCAGCTGAATTGAAACAACCTGAGAGGCAGTGTGACTCAAAAGTCAACTCCTGCGGATTCCCTGCCGTCCTCAAAACACAGCCTGTGCCAGGGGAATCGTGGCCGTGGGCTTTGGCTGTTAGTAAAGACCTCTGGATGTGTGAAGTTCATATATCCTGCAGCTGATGAGCAGATTGGTGTCAGGAAGAGGCACTTTCCTGGGATTTATACGCAGGCTGCCTGGCACATGAAGGCTAACTGAGGACAACAGTGTTGTTTTAGATATCACAGTTGTGTGTTCTCACTGGTTCAATATGTGAGTTACAAGTCTTTCCACCTGGACAGAGATAGTAAGAGTAAGATACTGTAGATGCACCTGAAAAGTCTCGTACACCCATGCATTTCTGCTCTCAGGAGGATCTTCCGTTACATCACACCATTTACAACTGCGATGAAAAGCAATTCATTGTGGGTTATCTGTATTCTGATGGAGGTAAATAATCTCAACTTTCTTGTCTACACTGCCATATTTTAGTTGTGTTTGCAATTATTTTATATATAATAGTGTCTATTATCAGTGCGTACTCAAATAATAAATAGCGCTCTGTTTATTTTCTTTTACTTCATCTTTAAATCATGGAGTTCATACTGCAGTTTTGATGGCAACCAAAGATTGTCTGACATTGTATTTGGTCCCACATAATGGATATTCCTCTGTGTCCTTGCAGGCGGTCATTCATTTTGATAAATAAGAGCAAACAAAGAAGCTATGTCTTATGTTCTGAAGGCTTAGGATGTGAAGACAATAACTAGTGTCTCATTAGTCAACAGAATGTGTACATCAAGGCAAACTTAAAGCTGCATTATTCAGTTTTCTTTTGTTAATACTACAACTGATTCATCAGTCTACGTGCTATGTAAAAGGAGTCACTTTTAAAGGACAATTCCGGCGCAAAACGAACCTAGGGGTTATTAATCATGTTTTCGTGCTAATCGAATGAGTTTGGAGCTTTGACGAGGCTACCGCGGACCGCTGGTTAGCTTACAATGCTAGTATTTGGGGCATGGGGACACTCAAATTAAATCGTTATTTAATACCACTAAAAAGGCTCGAAATATAACCACACCTTAACGTTAGCATAATTAGGGTCTCTAAATGTGAACCGAAGCATTGACAACATTGTAAGTGTACAGATAGTTTATTAAAAAGATAGATTATAAAGACAGTCGCGTTCATGTTTACTTGCAGGAGCCATCTTGGAAACCAGACATGACTAGTTGAACGCCGTGCAACGTGGAATCTCCATAGACAGTATGGGAATCTCAGACTTATTTGCACGGCGCTCGTTTTTCGACTAGTCATGACTGGTTTCCAAGATGGCTCCCGCAAGTAAACATGAATGCGACTATTTGAAAAATACAAAATACACAACAAAACTACTCAATACAGTAACGTGAGTAAATGTATTTTGTTACTTTCCACCTCTGCCAGCATACACTGCTGTGCTCATTTTCTGTGTGTTTCCATTAAAATGTGGACAATGACACAAGACGGTATGCAATACAGTATTTTAACCTTTTTCTAAAATGATGGGTTGTTAACAGATAAACTGATTATATATTAGATGTCACACACACACGGCACTTATTTTTGCCTTATCAATAAAGTACTCTAAATACAAACATGAAAAGGAAAATATACTGTAAGACATTGAGTTTTTGATTTCATATTACACTAGACAGCTGTGGCTGCTCACAGATGAGAGGCTTAACAGTTTAATAGTTCTAACTCAGAGTGTTTGTGCACGTTTGTGACAGACACTCACAAGGATATTGAGATATTTTTATGGTCTGTTGAGGGAAGGCCTTGGAAATCAATGTGTGGTGCAGCTAAATTTCCCCTGGGTGGTGCGGCAGAGTGCTGCTCATCACAGGGCCCAAATGAATACTACACAATTACTTGGAGAAAATAAGGGTTCCTCCAACTGTGCATGCTGCACAAATGTGAAGCAGTATTAACTACACAGAGGGAAAATATGGACAGCACTGGATCTCTGGTCTGCAGGGCTTCAAACTATGACGGGTAATGAAGCTGTGAGTCAAATAAAGGTCAAGGGAGTGAATTCCAAATTCGGCAGCTGCTGAGGTTGAGTTGCTTTAGAAGCAAATGGCGCCTTATTCACGTATCTGCACAAAAATGGCAATTAGAGCTGATTGTTTGTAAGGTCTACAACAAGTTACATTCATTTTAATTACTGCAGGTCTTTCTCTGTGGTGTCTCATTCCTCTCCCTCGTTGTCCACCTTGTTCTGTTTGTTTCTCTTTGATTGACTCACTCTGTCTCGTCTGTCGTCTCCCTCCCTTCCTTCCTACCTGTCCAGTCTGTACTGAATAAATGAAAGCCCATCAAGAAGATATCAAGATAAACATAAAAGTAGTCTGAGGTTGACAAGAAAATAAGAGTCATCCATCAAAGGGCTTGGCTACTTACACGACATGTCAGAGAAACCCTTGGGTTCTCAACAAACTGCCTGGCTCTCTTAAATTCAGGACACCGAACCGGAACATTGCCATCAGACAGCTGGACAACAGGCTAAGAGATAGAAAAAAAAGTCTTAAATGTGGTGTTTTTTGTTAACATTGCAGACCAGTTTGAGGTCCTGGAGAGCATTGCACCTTTCAGGGAGATGGTAGAGGAGAAAATCTTTATCTACATATCAGACCTCTGAAATCTGCATCAACCTTCTTTCTCCAGGTTTCCCCTGACATAACTGGCGTCAGAGTTTGTTGTTTTTTAAAAACCAACAACCTAATGGTCCATTTCGCTTGCAGAGGTGAATGAAAATCAGTGAGCTACATCACTTCTTGTCCATTCCGTTGTCACAGATAAGCCGATGTTTATACGGTTCTGTCCTCCCTTCTAATCTACACCACTGTCCTGATAAATGCCACATAAATGAAACCTTCTCTGTGACCTAATCTCACTTTTTACCTGGTTATAAATCATTTATTGTACTGTGTAAAGCTACCATGTGGTTGACACCACTGGGCGTGATGAATTATACAACTTCCCACAAATCAATTCAAGGGCGATGACACAAATGAATTACGAAGGTAATGTTGGCAACCTGCAAATTCAGTGTGATTGAGGAGGTCATTTAAGATATAATGTGTAATATTTCTGCATGACTAGACCTATGTTATATATATTTTAGTTGTTTACTTACATTATCCCATTTTTTTCATTAATTATATGCCACTTTGCAACACAGTACTAGAGACCTAATTTTCCTGGTGTGCGTGACAAATTTATAGATATGTTATTTCACTGTCGATGGTGGCTCAAGCTAATGCTTGTTGGCTAAAACCAAACATACGGGTAACGTTACAAAGCTACAACAACGTTCAACACGCTCATAAAGTTATTTTTAGTATGATTGTTTTGACCATGGTTAACAGTGCTGGGATACCCTACTAATACATTTGCCATGTCAGCTGTATGGGTAGTTGACTAATATAATTCCAACTAAGCAACATTTAATAATGAAGACAACAACTCCCATGATTTCATTAAACTTCATGATATCATCAAAGGTCTGTGATTACATTCATGGTTTCGATTGAGAAACCCCTGGCGGCAGAAAATTACATATTATACGTTTAAAGGGGGATGACTTTACCCCAAGTCACATTTATCAATCATTTCCTTCAGGTCAATAGTTCATCTTGCTGAAGTGGTAAAGCTGCCACTGTGGACAAGATGTGCATGTAGCTTCAGCAACCAGAGATGAGCTTCAGTTCCTGATTAAATTAGATTTTGGACAGAGCAGGTACAGTAAAGTGCAGCACAGTGTCTGTTGCTGCTGCACTGGGCTGCTATATTCTGACTAAACAAAAATAGCTTCATATGGATGGGGCTGTCACCTGTTTGTAGTAGTTGTGTCGCAGTAATTTGGAATCAAATCTGGTCAGAATTACTTCATTGCAGTATATAAACATAAGTGTATGTTTTTTTAGTGCACATTTGCAATTACACTTTTATTTATTTTACATATTTTCTCTTTTATATTGTTCTACTTTATATTTTATGTTTTATATAGTTTTATATTTTATTGCATTTTTTATTGTTTTTTCTTTTTTTGTAGTAGTAGTAGTTGGGTAGTTTAGTGGAGTAGAAGTATAAAGTAGAATAAAATTGTATCAATGTATATATATATATATATATATAAAATGTTATACTCAAGTTAAGTAGAAGATACTTAAGTACAGTAAATGTACTTAGTTCCATTTTACCATGATGAGGGAGGTGAGATCTGCAGCATGTAAATAACATTAAATCCGGTGTCACCCATTGATGGGTTTTCAGTCTGAATGTACACAAGGTGATGCAGGTTTGAGGCCTGTGTTTGAGGCCTGTGTTTGACCGCTCAGTAATGTTCAGCACTACAGACCTAGTTCATAGGTCATTGGAACGTAAAAACCTATATTGGGGCAGGAACGATGGCCCAGGAACAAAAGATGGAACCTAGTTAATGAGTTCAAAGCACAAATAAAAACAGTACCTGAATCTCTAAAAATATTCCTGGTTTTCTGGAAAGGTTATTGTGGTTGGAAAGGGTCATTACGTCAGAATGTCAGCATAAGCTAACAGTACGTCAGCATAAGTAAACCCCTTGTCTAACATATATTTCATTGGTATCTTTGACATTCATTTCTATTTTTTCTCTGGGGCAAAGTGTAAGAAGTTGTGCAGAATGAAAGTTTATAAGAGATGCAACAGAAGGCTGCTTCTCTAATTGGACTGCTTAAGCCTGGCTCACATTACAGGAGTTTTAAAATCCTAAAGCCTGGTTCAGACAGCAGGATAATTAGGCCAATTTTAGCCCCGATTCACCCCTCCCGACAATCCTAAAGATGCTCTGATTATCGTAAAATAATCTGATCAGATATTCCTGCCGTGTGTGGTGTGTTAAGGCTCTCGTCTGCTCGGAAGGACGTCGGGACTGCTCCGATCTCAAATCGGGGATATCCATCATGTAGGATTTTTTGGGCCCGATTTCTCCTCGTGTGTAATGTCCCCCGGGGACAAACGAGCACGCAGCCTGTGTAAAATGAATAAAGTCGATGGGCATAACTACATCCACAACTGCAGTCCACCAGAGTACATGGAAACGAATATATGAACGTTTATTTCAACGGTAATTAATCTGTGTAATACGTAACGACATTTCTATGAGAAAAAACTAATCACCTCCATATCATGATGTAGCAAGTATAGTCCATGCTCGCGTTGTCTTCTTTGACCATCGCCTTTTCTTTTGATAACGTTTTTTTTCGGTTAAAAACAAACTACAACACACTGTACGACCAAAACTGTACAACCAAAACGGTACGACCCGTGATTTTTCATCACCGTGTGTGGGGTCTCTCAGGATTGGAAAATCGGCCGATAATTTTAAAAAACGTCCCGTGTGAAGCAGGCTTGAAATCTGGTTGCAGCACACACTTGAGGAGAATCTTTGCAGATTTTCTTCCCTCAAATCTTAAACATGCTCACACTACAAGATTTGAAAATAGTGGGGCATCACACACTACAAGATATTCTTAAGATTATCTTGCCAGATTTAGCACCTCACGTGATGCGATCTCACGGGGAAGCGCATGTAAACAAAATGGATACTGTGTCACGGCATCTTTTGTTAGACTTGAATGTAGTAGATGATCATTGACCTAGATCTAATGTTTACATTTGCTAGCTAGTGCGCTAGCAACTTTGTACACTCACCCGGTAGGTCCAAAACCCCAGGTCTTCTCTTTATCATTCTGATTATGATACTCTTTTGATGATACATTAAACAGGCACTCGTGCTGTTGCCACATCTCCACCATCCTTTCTTCTAACTCAGTTGTCCACCGGACCCGTACTACAGCTGCTTTCACGGACATTTTCAAAAGTTTCCGTCACTTCTGTCTCCTTGCAGACCTGTCTCTCATTGGCTATTGTGGAAGTACTGACGTAATCATAGTCGTTTCACGCCCGATTATAATCCTAGATATCAAACATGTTTGATATTATCGGGGCGGCCGCGATGTGTCTGCGAGCAGATCGGGAGGTGCAAGATTCGATCTGTGAACACCTCACATTACCAGATAATCTGCGCCGAACATCGGAACCGATCGAGGTCCTCGACAAGATTTTTTCTCAGATTCTTGGGAGGGGTAAATTGGGCATAAATCAGCCTGAAAAACTCCTGTAGTGTGAGCCAGGCATTAAGGTTACAAATCCTGTGACAGGCAGGTCAGGATAATGAGCGCAAATAGGAAGAAGCGACAGAGCAAGGTAATTCACATGACTCTTTGGCAGTGAACAAAAGGCTTCTGCAACTGGCAGGAAGGGATCTTGGCGGAGATACACAGTCATCTTGTGACCTCCTCTGTTTAGCTCTTAAGTGTAAAGCTCTCCTCTTGTCTTACCAGTTCATACACACTTAAAGTTATGTTGGGTATCACATAGATCTGGAACATCTGGCATCATGACACACCATGAGCCCTGATGATTATGAAATTGCCTTCAGACAACACAGAGCAGCAATCCTGCTACCAGTCATGTGAAGATGACCTGGCTTGTTGCCATGTTTGCCCAGCACATCACACACAAAAAAAAACCTACAGCACTACACAGGGTTTGCTGGCTGAGCACATGCTTGATTGTAGCCCCCCAATCCTCCAACTACAGCGTGATAATCCTAAAACCACAGCAAGGATCTACAGCACCATTCATCACTGCCAGGTTGTATGCCACAACCCATTAGTTAGAAAGCGTTTGCCCTTCCACACCAATACTCACCACTGAGAACAGCACAAGCAGTGGGCTTTTGGTAGGCAAACTCCTGTGTTTGAGGGTAGACAAGCTGCAAACAAGGGTACAAAAAGGGGCATAGGTAACGTGCTGCTTTCTCTACTTCGATCATGCTCAAAAACAATAAAAACTAGAGCTTTTCGGATCGGACCGGATTACGTCATGCCAGGAGAAACGATTATTGAGCGAGCCATTCATTCATATGTAATTAAAGATCCAACATAATCAGTTAAGAGGCAAGTAGAATTAATTAGGGCCAATTAATCAACCTTTCCCTTATCCGTCTGTTTGCTACAAAAGAAGTTTTGGCGTGTAAGCTTAATTCAGGCAGCCAAGCAAATGAGATTTTGCTTCCAGTAAGCTTTTCTATCTATTTTGCTGTCAAGACGAAGGAGCTGGCGTAGAAAGAATGAAGATGTATGGCTTCTATTAGCTGTTGTGATTTGAGGTAATACATAAAAAAAAAAAGCGTGGTATTTTAAATAAAGAAGGGGGTCAAAGGTGGTATTGTGTAACTACAGCGTTCATTAAACGAGGTGGAAACTGCACTACTTTTTCTTCATGGCTGTGTGAGCAGTGATCCGAGTGTCGCCCTAGGAAAGGGGAGTGTATGGGAGGATGGGTGATTTGCAGCGGCCTCTTTTTCGCTCAATATCGGTTCAGTTCTTTTCTACTCTCTTTGCCATAGTTAATTATCTTCAGTAAATTGGGTGGAAAAAGAGGGGCTTGAGATGGAAACAGTGTGTTGGGATCTCCTGTCTGCAGGAGGACTCCTGAGGTCTTTCAACTGTAACCATGCTGATTAAAACAAACCCGACCAATTAACTGAGTAAAATGACACACTTAAACATTGTCTCATGCAATCCTGGTCACATGTACATTCACTTAATCCAAATCTGAGTTTTGTTTCTATGGAACCAATGAAGAGAAAATGTTTGTTCATCCAAGCAATACATACAGTGTAAGTGATTACCACACTACTTACCAAGTAATAAACTTTAAAAAATAAAAAGTCCAATCATTAAAAGACAAATTAAATCACTCAAAGTGAGGCACATTTGTTAATAAATCATCTTAATTATGTAATTGAATTGTGTATTGGCGTGTGTGTAAGTGCATGTCAATCTTCGCATGGCAATAAAGCATGCGGCACCTTTTAAATTTAATTACCTTGATTATAATTGACTGAAAGTTACCCCTTTAGGTCTCATAGTCCAAGAGTGGTGTCAGCTTTCAGCGTCTACAATTTCAGTGAAATCCTTTATCACTACAGTTACTTTCCATTCAAACAACAAGTGTGTATACTAACTGATATTTTTGTCAGTCTGGCAGTGTGCCAGAACGGATCACGGTTCAGACACGTTCATATTTTCTTAAAATATATATTTTTTTGACTGAAGGATTAGAGCTGCACCTTCTCTACTGACATCTCTGCAAAAATGCACCAAGTGCTGTCCTTCAAGCCTTCTTGAATTTATCTTTGAGAAAAATAGTGGCTTACAACAGTGGCTTCAATATAATCATCAAAATGTCTCAAATGATTACAGGTGAAGTCGTTGGGTCTTTGTGTTTTTTATTCACACACACACTTTATCACAATTATGAGGCACTTATGGCCTCATAATTGCAGAGTTTTAAACCTATTATTCTCAGTCATTTTTTCCTCCGTCATTACTACTTCATTGTAAACCATAATTATTTTAGAGGTGCTGCATAATGATAACATTGTAATTTAGGACTGAAATCCAAAACATTAGCCACAAATCTAATCAGTGTATGCATTCAAATGCTCTTATTCCTCAGTCATTTTGCTCTCAACAAACAATTTTCTTAAGTGGATCTGCATTTCTTTTATAGGTATTGATGTACGTTTGGCAGAAAGACACAGAAGTGGCCTCAGTGCAATTAAGCCAAGCACAACAGCCACTGACAGGATTAATTATAATGAGGACCTGTAGGGATATAGAGATGATAGAGAGGTGGACAGAGGAACTCATTCCTCATTGTGGTACCCTTTTAATTTAGTCAGTACTACAGTGGTGAGGCCGTATTCCTCTTCAGGTCTCTGAGTAAACGTTGAAGTGTATTTGGGAGTGGATATGAAAACGCTGTTTAACTAAGTTGTCTTTTCAGTGTTGTACAAATCCTGGGAGTCAGCCATACATTTTCTCCAGTTGTTCTTAATTTGTAACTATTATTAGTGTGCCTGACACTATATTACACAAGGGGAAAGATTGTGAGTAAATACTGTAATTAAGAATGTAGTATTTGCACTTCTATTTTGCGCCCTGAATCCCTTTTGTTGTTGCTAGTCAAATGACCCGCAAGGCTGGAGGACCCAACATCTGCAGGCAGGAGATAATGGGAGCTTGAGTAAGGGCTGCAAATGAGCAAACCAGACCATTTGTTATGTGTTGTGTTTAAACTAGAAGAACATCCATTTAGGGTTTAATTTGAGCTCCTGATTAAATTTGTCATGCTTCTCACGTAAGATGAACACAGAATTAAAACAGGCCGTCATTAGTTACTGGGCCAGATTTACGGCGTCATTTACACTTACTTGCTTTTCAGGGGGCTTTGGTGTTTCGTTCATGTCATCAAAATGGGTGGAAAGGAAATTCCTATTCAGCTGTTTCCAGGCAGCCGGCCTTCACACCTTCAGCTCAGCTCGCATGATGGCAGTGATGTAGTGGACGACTACATCAGGGATCAGCTCAATATGGGAAAATGGAAAAGAAAGTAAAACCTTAACACAAGGTAACGCCACCCGCTCCTCTTCACCTTCCTTCACACATGCACATTTGTCCTTCAAAGGCTTTCATCTCAGGGGAGATCGATACTTAATTTAGCTGAGCTTTCAACCATCTTGAGTACAAACTTCATTTGATTATCAGTGTATCATTACAGTGTGACTCCTTTCATCCTGGATTACTCCCACAGAGTAAAGCATCTTTTGTCTCAGCTATCTTTAACTCTGTTTGTGTCTAAAAGACTGAGACAATAATACATTTAAAATATCTGACTGTGGTCAGATGTCTTCATAAAAGAAATGAATTGTGGCATTGTGCTTGCAGGTGTCCAACACTTTTTCATTTTTGGCTGCAGCATCAGACACTTTTACAGAAACAAACTTTTACTCTAAAAATGTGTTTAAACCAGCCGGACAAGACAAGACAAGAATGACAGGTGTGCAATCTCTCCTCAGATCCGCCAATCACATTCCAACAATAGACCCTGTGAGTCTTCTTTCTTTTTAACATTGTCTTAAAGGGGTGATAGAATGATTATATAGGGTATTTCACACTGTTCCTTATGGTCTCCTAATAGGGTATGTAACATTGGTTGGACTGAAAATGTCCCAGTTCATATTCTTTTGGCCCTTATGCATCCTTGTAGAATGTCTCTATTTGGAACGACAGCTTTTCTTCCAAATATGGTATGCCACTTGAATATGTAGATAAGCTGCGCGCTGTTTGGTTGAGGACCACTCACACATACATTGGAGACGAAGCAGCAGGTCTCATATTTCAGACACTGCAACATTATACATTGTTTGTTTGCTATTCCGTTATTAAATTCACTTCTGAGACTTTTTTTTCATGCGAGAAATCAACTATATAAAGCTCAAATATGGGCCGTTTACGAAAATTGATGGCTAATTGCAAATTTGGTAAGACGTGTTTGACTTCAGAAGCTCCAGACAGTCTGACGAGAAAGCGGGAGCCTGCTTGGCTCCATACCCAGGGGAAAATCACCGTTTCTGGGTTACTGGACAACCAGGGCTCAGGGCTCCTGAGATACAGATAGAGTAGGTTCTAGACCACACTCTATAATTTACAAGGACCCAACAATTCCAGTGATTCCCCCAAGAGCATGCATTTCATATTATTTTGTTACAGGTTGTTACAGATTATATTTTATTACAGAAGTTATTTTGCACCATTGAGGCATAATAAAGCATGTTCATTAGCCTGTCTGAATTTGTGTCTCGAGGCCGGGCCGAGTGTCCTCTTTTTTGGAAATCAAAATATGGTCACCCTAATCCAGCTCTATCAATGAGACTTGCGGACAAGAGGCGTTTATTTCCCTGATCGTTTGTTTAAATAACTCAACATACATATCCATTATAAGATTAACTGGAACCTGTGGTAAGAGATTGCGGGCATAACAAGCTCACTGACTGCAGAAGTGAATTTAGTGATAAAATAGCAGATGAACAATGTATACAATTTGTGAGATCTGTGGGACCTATTCAGAAAACTACCTGATCTCAGATCAGTTGTGTAGCCTATGTAAATGTTGGGGCGTGACAAACATAGAGACTAGAGCCAAATAAGGAGGAGCCACCAAGTTGACATCAACTCAGTGGTTTGTTGAGATTTGCCATTTTTCAGAGGCTGTTTCAAATTGTGAGATTTACAGAGGAAATAGGTGTCAATGGGATTTTGAGGTTCTATGTATGTCCTGTTTATCCACCAAACTGTCGTTTTTCAACTATGTCAAGGTAAAATCGGTTTTGCATTCTATCACCCCTTTAAAGCTTTCCTCCCAGTCACTGAGCTTCATTGTGTAAAGTCACGCTGACAGTGGCGGGTCAGAGGTCAGCAAGCCCTTAAAAAGTAGCTTCACACTTAGATAAGTGTTTTGTTGTTCTGCTAAGTGTTTCTCGCAGTTAAATTGGCTTCATCAGACGTTTGTTGTGCAAGCCGGTAATCTGGCATTGGGACTGAATGCTAATCCTTTCTACTCTGAATAAGATTGCTGGTGTGGCAGCTTCACAGACAAATCACAGTGAATCAGCATTTATTGTCGGTTTTTTATAAACAATCAGAAAGTGCACACCTGCTATATAAGCAAATAAAACGATGTAGCTCTTTTCTTTCTCTTTCCACTTGGCCTTGGTTCAGTGTTGCCAGAGAACAAATAACAAAGGGACATGTTTGCAAGCAGGGCAAACAATTATCATAGGCGAGCACAGTGTATCATCAATACAGCCGACACACCTGGCCTGCTTACCCTCGCCAATTGTCAAGTTTTTCAGAGATATATTCTCCCCTAACAGTTTTTGGTTTTCTACAAGAAATATATTTGTTAATTAGAAAGAAGGAGGGGAGGAAGAGGCCAATAGGAGGGAAAGGGATACAATCACATAGACTTTACAAAGTTAAGTCAGCCAACATTTAATCAGAGTAATGATGGAGGATAAAAGAACTTAAGCAAAAAAAGGCAGCGTGCAGCTGTTCAAGAGCCATTAAGTACAGTATGATCAAACCATCAGAACTTTTGATGGAGTCCTAAAACAAGCCATGTATTGATTAGACCTTAAACCAAGTATTTCATGTTTTACAATCTTTCATTTCTAAAACCTCTTTAATCATGTTGAACCGCACTGAAAGCCAAAATGCATGGAACATTTGTTGCCGGCTGTAGCAATTCAATCATCGGGTTTTCTGGAAATCAAACTGGCCTAGTAGAAGGGGATTCTGCTGATTGGATTGCACATTGCATAGCTCATTGATATTTATTTATGTGAGGACATAAAGACTTGATGAAAAATCCATTTTGAAGACATTACTCTTGTAACCTTCATTGCATGGAATCACAAGGTTGTCTGGTATGAAAGGGAGACAGGGGGAGACACAATCCTTCTCTTACAAATGAGAAGTTGAATTCATAGTTAATTAAACACTCTTTCAATTGTCCTTAATTCTCCATTTAAAAATATATTAATTTTGGAAACAATGGATCCTTAATGTTAGACAAAGGTTGACAAAAGCAGTTTCTGATTCATTGCCAGGGACTAGCAAAATGACACCTGCAGATTTTATTACCTGCAGCTAGCTAGCTAATTAAGCTAACCTTATCTGCATGATCTGATTGAAAACACTATATCCCACTGACTTTTTTTTTTTTTTTCAGATAACTCGTTTTAAAACAAGAATCATGTAAAATAGGTCTTAAATATGCACTTGACGGCTACATTAGTGTGACCAGATTTCCCAGAAATAAAACCGGAACACTTTGCACGTGACTGTAGTGCTCGTGCACGCACACGCATTTAACATGTGCCAGCCCAGGTCATATTTTTCAGAGAAAATTGAGTCCTGCTTCCATATAAATTGTCTTTGCAGAAAACCGGGACCTGTAGTAAGTAGCATTGAGTGATTGGGAAGTACTACAGCAATCAGAATGCAAAAAGGCTTTTTTATTGAATTTTGGTGACACACACACACACACATTAAAAATATACGCTGGAGGCTTTCTTAATCTTTCTACATGGGTTTTAATGATCAGGCTATAACCACGTCGGCTATGATCGATGACAACTGGGACAATTTCATAGTGGTTGATTGATGATGATTGATGACATTTTAGCGTCCTGACAGGCTTTTGTTGGGACTCGGGACATGCAACTCAAAATCGTGACTGTCCCGATCAAACGGATGTCTGGTCACCCTAGGCCACATACATGACATCCTGCTAAAAGACTGAAGCTAAATCTGCATGTAACGCTAAATGAAACAGTATTGCAGCATAGAGTGAGTTATTATAGTAGTTTTTTTTATTATAGATTTTTTCACTTTTAACGTTACAAGACCAAAATGCTCCGGTGCTGCAGCAAATTCCCGCGAATGCACGTATTTTACGATTCCTTCTGCTTTCTTTTTTGGAATTTTAAATTCGGTGGACTATTGTTGACTGCTCCTCAGATCTCTGCATGGTAAATTGAGACAGCTAGCTAGACTATCTGTCCAATCTGAGTTTTCTCTTGCAGACGATTATTTTGCAGTGGCTCTGTGCGGAGTTAAGCACCGCCCATGACGATTCTGATTGGTTTAAAGAAATGCCAATAAACCAGAGCACGTTTTCCTCCCATCCACGAATGCTATGTGGAGTAGCCAGACCCTCCTTCAGTGCGCTTTGGAGGAGGGTCTGGCAAAGCGAGACTACTTGAGTGTAAACTTTCCCATAGACACACAATGTAGAAATAGTGTATACTACACAGTGGATGTGCTAGTCACACAGGACTCTTCAAACTGCAAACACTGTAAATTATTACTCTTTCTATCATTAATTTTGAATCCCTGAATGTTTTATATTTGTATTACTAGTTTAGCTGGAAAACATTATTATGCATGGGCAGTGGGCCGGGCAACGCATTAAGCAATCCCCGAAGCTATAAAACTTTTTTTGGCTCATGCGCTAGACTAGCAATATTCTTGTATTGCCTCTGTGCTGTCTCATACAATGTCTAAATAAATTAAAAAACATTCAAGTGACAGAGCGCTATCTTTGAGTACAGTATTTATTCTTATAATACATCCAGGAGTAACTGGTAACTTACAGTGGCTAATTTTAGCATAAGTTAAGTAACTTAAGCTAGATATAGTTGTAACTGACATTACTGAGTCAGTCTTTTGACTTTTTGCTTCTATACTTCTTTACTACACTAACATTATGTTTTATGTTATTATCCTGTAATATCCACAGTGGTCCCTGTTCACACTTTAAAGTAGAAGAGGGCCCACTGAGGAGGCAGCACTCGGCAGTTGAAGCACTTATTTACACTTCTCCCAAAATAAAACTTGCCTTAGTCACATTAAACAACTTGGAGCCCCATGAGCTGTACAAAAGTGATGTAACTATTTGAAACAATAACGATTTTGCCATGCAATTATCCCCCAGGCCATTGTTCTCGGAAGGCTAATTGGTCCGGTCGAACGGTACTCCAAGCTGTCTGAGGATTTCTCAGCTATTTATCATTATTAAGCATTCATGGTCCAGCTGAGGGGTACAATGTCGGGGCATTTTCAGTTCCATTAATGCACCTCTGTTGAATATTGTCAGCTCAGGGCTTTCTAAAATGACTTGAACGCATTCTCTTGGCTTGGGGTGGAATGAGTTTATTGGGCCTCAGTGGGTTTTGGATGGGCCAATGGTAAGTGAAAACAAGGTTTTACAGTACAGCTGATGCTTTAAGCCAAATGAAGCTCAGCGCAAATTCTTTCAGGAAGACGTCATCAACCCAATCACTACTCATTCTTAAATCAAATCAGCTGTTCAAGAAGTGACGCTGTCAGTTAAACCAATCAGACTCGGCCACGAGATTCAAGGGCCAATCACAGCCTTACAACTCTGCTTTAAATCTATTCTCTCCTTGTGCTGTCAGCTTTTGTTTCAGGCAAAGCGCTCGACCCTCCTCCTCCCCTGCCGCCTCCGGTCGTTGTGTTTCTCCCGGCTGGCCACTCCGTTGCCTCTTCGGTCCGGTCTCTTCACCGCCGCCACCGGTGTCTGGACTCCATCGGGGGGTTATGTTCCTATTCCCTACCCCTTTAAGAAGATTAATTCGATGGAGTCCAATCTCCAAAAGACTTTTTACATTCAATATCATACAGTTGTACAATAAATATCTTTGTATATCTGCAAACGAAGTCTCTCCTGATTGAAATACTTGTAGTAGTTGACTAGGTTCTGAGTTTACAGTGAAATTACAATAAAGGAAGTGGAAAGAGTTCCTATAGGAGTATATACCCATTTCACGAGGAGCAAGAGAAATTAACAAATTATTAAAAACAAAATACACATGACCTTCTTATAAAACACTTTTTTGAAAGGTTAGGGAAATGCCACATATCTTGCCTACAATTAATCAGACCAATATGCTGCACTGCAAGTGGCCCTACTCCTTGAGTAAATGTCTTAACTCTGTGGATACGCACACAGTTATGCTCTTAGTGGCTTTCATGTGTACATGAATACAAAGGTGGGTCCTTTATTAATGTTTGGCTGGAGGAAACCATGCAAATCTATAAAAAAACCAACTCTATCCTTCCTAGCTTAGATTTATGCATTACCAGGATAGATAGTCAATGTAAGTGAAAAATGGCTTGCTGAGGCAAATGAAAAATATCGAGCACAATATTTAAGACAGAAGTATAATCCTTTCTGTAAAAATGAGTTGGAATACCCGCAACATCTTTTGAATGATTTTGCATTGTGATCATAGTTATACAAACACTGTAAGAAGAGGAAGAATATCATCAGGTTTGTTAAGCAGGCCAAGTAAGAGTTGTGTCAAATCCAATGATTACATAGGTCATTATAATGCTCTCTTTCACACTTCAAAGGTTCAAGCCTGTACACTACACTGACATTTCACAAATATGACTTACAAATATGTAGTACTATATATTAGTATAGTAGTATAGTACTATATGAATAGTACTGATGTCAGCCATGGCACACACTACACTTTCAACAAAACATTGATTTCTCATTGTATGTGCACACCAGCCAACCGCAAATACATAAAGAAAGTTTGTACAGAAAAAACGTTTATATATGTATATATAATAGCCATTCCATGATTGTGCCAAAGCAATTGAGAAAAACCGTAATGTACCAGTTTCATCCAGAGGACCATGATCTTGCAACAACCAATCAAATAGCTACAACATTATGCTGTATCAGTCTTAAACGTGTGCAGCAGAATGTTGGAGATGTTCTACCAGTCTGTTGTGGCCAGCGCTCTGTTCTCCTTCGCCATCTGCTGGGGCAGCAGCATCGGAGCCAGCAACACAAACAGACTGAACAAACTGATCAGGAAGGCTGGCTCCGTTATTGGCTGCAAACAGGACACATTTGAAGCTGTGGTGAAGAGGAGGTCACTGAACAAACTGTTATCTATCATGGATAACTACGACCACCCTCTCCACCCCACACTGGTAAAAATAAATAACAACTGTGGCTACTAAATAACAACTGTGGCTACTCCTAAATTACAACTGTGGCTACTACACAGAGGAACATTTCAATAATAATATTAAACATGAAAAAAGAATATTTAGAACAATTCAATAAACTCTTTAATATTATAGCCATATCAGAAACATAGATTAATGCCGATAGGGGCATGGATTTTGAGTTGCAGGGATATGAATTTAACTATGTGAATAGATTAAACAGTTGTGGAGGAGGGGTGGCGCTTTTTGTTAACAAAGGGCTAATTTACAATATGGTCGAAAATATGACAGTAGTCATTGAGGATATAATGGAATGTCTCAATTGAATTATTTATGGAAAAATGAAGAATGTCATAGTAAGTTGTGTATATAGGAAACCAGGATCCCAAGTTAAAATATTCACAGAAATAATGGAAAAAATGTTTAATAAAGTAAAGCATAAAGTCAAATATATATGTGGGGATTTCAACATTGACCTACTAAATCCCAAGAAACACAAATCGACGGAGGAGTTTATTGAAACACTGTGTAGTTTGAGTCTTTTTCCAACAATCACAAAACCTACCAGAATAACATGTAATGGGGCCACTGTGATAGATAATATTTTCACAAACAATATGGACATCAACTCTTTAAGTGGAATATTTATTAATGACATAAGTGACCACCTACCAATCTTTGTGACTCATGACATGGAAAAAGGAGTGCAATAACATCAAATTCCAGAGAATAAGAACAGAAGAAACTATTTCTGCATTTAGAAATGAATCAATAAAGTATAATTGGAAGGAAGTAAAGAAGGAAGCTGACCTTAACAATGCATATGAACTATTCTTAGATATATTCACAACTTTATATAATAAAAACTGTCCGATAAAACACTATTGTAATAAAAGGAAATATTCAGAAACACCCTGAATGTCTAAAGGAATTCAAAATGCCTGTAAAAACAAGAATACCCTTTATAGGAATTTCATAAAATATAGAACTAAAGAATCAGAGTTAAAATATAATAAATATAAAAACAAACTAACTAATGAGGGTATGTAAGAAGGATTATTATAATAAATTACTAGAAAATAACAAAGATAATGTTAAAGGAACATGGAATACAATAAACCATTATTACAAAAGGACTTAATAAATTTAACTATCCTGAAAACTTCAATGATAATGAGAAGACGTGGACAAATATGAATGAAGTGGTTGACAGATTCAACAAATACTTTGTTAATGTGGGTCCTAATCTGGCCAAAGACATAAATTACACAGGGACAAATTACTCTGATGGACCATGTGGAAAATAATCCATATTCATTGTTTTTGGGAACTGTAAAAGACTTAAATTAAAGAGATTGTAAATAAATGTAATTGTGATTGTGATGACATTGATATGTCTCTAGTAAAAAAAAGTAATAGACGGATAGTTGACCCACTATCATATATATATATATATATATATATATATATATATATATATATATATATATATATATATATATATATATATATATATAATCTATCATTTAAAACAGGAGTATTTCCTGATAAGATGAAAGTAGCTAAAGTCCTCCCATTGTATAAATCTGGTGACTCACATATTTTCAGTAACTATAGACCAATATCTCTGCTTTCAATTCTCAAAAATACTTGAAAGATTATTTGTCAAAAGGCTAAATAATTTCATTGACAGAAACAATTTACTAATGGACAGTCAGCATGGCTTCAGATGCGGTAGGTCAACGTCTATGGCACTTACTGAGTTAGTTGAAAAATTAACAAATTGTACTGAAAATAAAAACTAGCAGTGGGGATTTTCATTGATCTGAAAAAAGATCACGAAATCCTGTTAAAGAAATTGGAAAGGTATGGAATAAGAGGTGTGGCCTTTAACTGGATAAAAAAACTATATTGAGAACAGGAGTCAGTTTGTTCAAATGGGTAATCACCGGTCAGTGAGTCTTGTGGCGTTCCACAGGGGTCAATTTTAGGCCCAAAATTGTTTATATTTTACTTAAATGACATTTGTAAATTATCAAAGTACTAAAATTTACTGTTTTTGCAGATGACACAAATATTTTATGGTTGTAGGGATAACTTGCAACAGACGCTGGAAATGGTCACTAATGAAATGAATAAACTAAAACTCTGGTTTGATTCAAATAAGTTATCTTTAAACTTGAACAAAATTAAATTCATGATATTTGGAAATCGCACTATAAATACAGATGTTAAAATAGTAATTGATAATGAAACTTAATTTGAAAATTAATTTCTGGGTGTTGTACTTGACCATCAATTCTGCTGGAAGCCCCACATTAAATATCTGTGCATGAAGATGGCGTATATGATGAGTGTTGGTATATTGAGCAAAACTAGATACATCTTGAACCAAAATACTTTACATACTCTGTACTGCACACTAATTTTACCATATATGTTATACTGTGTGGAAGTTTGGGGAAATACCTACAAAAGCAACTTACAAAAGATTTGCGCTTTGCAAAAACAAGCAATTAGGATAATAAATCACACCGGGTATTATAAACACACTAATCATCTGTTCTTTAATTCACATTTGCTGAAATTTATGGACATTGTTACATTTAAAACTGCGCAATTTATGTTTAAAGTTAAAGAAAATAATTTGCCTTGTAACATACGTGCAATGTTTAATGAAAGAGACGGAGGATATCATCTAAGAGGACGTATGTTCAAGCAACCTCTTGTGTGAACTACTGTTAAAAGCATGTGCGTTTCAGTTTGTGGGGTGACCTTATGGAATGGACTGAACAATGACATCAAACAGAGCCATAATTTTATTCAGTTCAAAAATAGATTAAAGAAATCATTACTTGACCAATACAGAAATTGTAATTTAAAGGTATTGTTGTTATTGTTGTTAGTTACTGTGAGACTGAAAGATTGTATGCTGTATTTGCATATCTATTTACTTTTTAATAATATGATTTTGTGAAATAAGGGGCAGGACCAAATAATCTTCTTATATTTTTATTTTATTTTGTTTTGTTTTTTAGTTTTTTATTCCTGATTGTTTGTGATTTTTATGGTTTAAAAAAAATTGTGTTTTGTCTTGCATCATTGTTGATTGTTCGAGATAAATAAATAAATGAAATTAAATGAATGAAACAGAGGACCACCCTCCCTAAGAGGCTCCGACAGCTTCAATGTCACACGGACCGCTACAAGAAATCCTACCTACCACAGGCAATACAACTTTTTAACACTTCATCACTGAGTGTTAGATAAGACTCATAGACATCGCAACTGCACTAAGTGCAACTTGCACAATAGGTTTATTTACATCTTTATCAATACTAGTGAGTATACTGTATCCTATTATTTCATGTATATTATGTATGTGTGCTGTGTGTCTGATATTTTGCTGCTGTAACACTGTAATTTCCCATTTTCGGGATCAATAAAAATCTATCTATCAATCTATACTCCACCCGTGGCCATCAATCCACAAGTGTGACCATTTTAGTGTAGAAATCAAAGGTACAGTGTGCAGTAAAACATGTGTTACATTTAAAGAGAGTGCATACAGTTATGACACATGATTGTATGACACCCAGCCTCACCCCACACTTAGCAAGTCGGACCAATGTGAGCTTTAAAAGGCAGCTGGTCTGCTCTATCATTTATCAAAAGTTTTAGAAAGTCAACCAAAGCTTAGCCCCCCTCGATGTGAAGTTCATTTTGAGTGGACATCAGTCACTTTAATGTAACCCCTCTGGCAGTGACGATGGGAGAGGAGTGAGTAGGGAGTCTATGAGATGTCAGGGGTGGAAATGGTCAGTGGAAAGGTGAGGAAGATGACAAGGACAGAGGGAAAGAGTGGGTAATAGAGAGAAAAACAAGGAGAAAAGAGTGAGATGAGGAGGAAAAGCCAGAAAGGTGAGATTTCTTATCTCAGAGACGTGTAAGGTGGGGTGGAGAGGGAAAAGGGCTAATTGAAGAGAGGAGGGGAGGGACGGTGAATGGAAAAACAAGGCTAATGGCCAGGGCCTACAGTTGGCTCACTGGGTTAGTGGGGACCCATAAATAAACGTTTGGCAGCGATAAATATAGTGTGACAGGTCATCAGCACATTCACCATGTCCCCCAAGGACACTGCTGGCAAAAGGGGCCATATAGGACTCCGTGACTGCCCAGTATTTCACACAGCGTGACTGATAAGCGGCTGATTGAGGATCAGCGTTACAAGGATCCCCAGAGGAGAACAAACTGAACACAGAGAAGGTAAGAGGAGATGAGGATGACCTTTAACCTAAGCTGTGTGAGGCGAACACTGAGGGATCGAAGGCTGCAGCGATGGGATCTATCAATCACCTTGTGTGGAGATATATTGGTTGTTATAGAAGGTGACAGTGATCAAGCCTGATCAGGGTTTAAGGGATGACATCAAATGCAATGTCATGGGCAAAAAAGGCAATATTTTGTCCAGACTGCCTTTGACAGAACTTTAAATTCCCGCTGATGTTGGAAAAATAGTTGCGCTTTAGAATGATGAAATGGGTCGGGAAAAGTTCAGTTTAACAAAAGTGAAAATAATAAGTGAAATGACAATGCACTTTACTATCCCAAACAACTGCATTTTACTATCTTGTCATACACAATGAAATAATGTGCATATACCAAAGAAAAAACACAAACAGTGAATACCTCCACAATCTTGTGATCAGCCAGATTCTCAGACACCATGATGAGGCTATTCACTAATATAATGGTGTTGCTGCTCGGAAACCAGTAAAGATAGATGGAAGATGAAAAGAAAGCTGTGGCCAAGGAAGCAAAGGAAGATGCAAAAAGAACCTATGAGAAGAGGCTGAATGGCAGAAGAAGAAGAACCCTGGACTGAAGTATGCTCTCACCCAAGAACTGACTAACTTAACTTAAAAGTATAAGTTCACTTCCATTTCACATATAACTATAAAAGACATTGTGTCATATGGACAGCTTGCCAGGGGCACCCAGGGAGAGAGAGCAAACATGAACATGATGGCCGTTCAGGAGAGAAGGTGCCAAAGGTAAAACAAATGTAATAGACAATGTCTAACAGGGTTGCAATATCCAATGCATTGATCCATCCATGCATTTAGGCAAAATCTGTAATATACAGTAATTGGCTAATACTGCAGAATAAATCATGATTTGTAAAAAGCTTTAGGGGTAAGATAGAGAGGGGTGAAACAGTCACAGAGGGAAACAATGACCCACCATGCCCTCCTGGTGTTTAGGGAAACCCTTGTTTGAAAAGCATAAGGCTTGGGCATGACATACCCTGTTCCAGCTAATGTATACTGTACACAGTCATCTGCTACAAGAAGCACCCCTACAATGAGAATTTTTATTTGTGTGTAATGCTGGGGATTAGGCTGAAGCTAGAGACTGTTGCAGTTTGGTTTGTAATGAGAGCAGCACACTGCAATTTCTCTGCTATGCTCCGTTCCGTCTGAGAATACTGTATATGAGGGCAAATGAAGCAGCTAGTAGACACATTTGGTGATTTCTGCACATATAGCTGCTGATCCACAACTGGGAAAAGTCTCAGGTTAGGGTTAGTTTAAGCAGTTTAAGAGTATAAATAGGATTAATTGGAAGTATAGTAACACAAACACTTTGCTCATGCTCATTCTTGCAATTCCTTTTTGCAACACCTGGAAACACCTACACTCGCATCCTGTTTATAGACTTTACCTCGGCTTCCCACATAAAAAGTCAAAACAAAATCTCTGAAAAGGGGCTGGAAGCACCTCTACTCTTTCTCTATCATTAAAGGTCCAGTGTGTAACGTGTTTAGTTGTTCATTATCAAAATCTGTGTTACTTTTTCATGAATATTTACCACCACCATCCATTCCAAGTATTCCTCATTTGCATTCACATGAACTGGGATAGACGCTCCATATTCATGCGCCATCTTCAAATATGTTAGCCGGTAAGGGACATACAGGACATACTGCTCCGCCTTTCGAGTTTTCGCTGTCACATGATAAACTGCTGCTAATGTTGCTAATGGCTATCGTAGCTTCCCGGCCCCGGCAAGTTTGAAGAAGGAAACATGGAGGACCACACGTATTCAAAATCCAAATTTCAGGAACAGGAGTTACAGGAATACAGTATTAGCTGTAATACGTACTTTGAACTGCATGGTGCGAGAGAGTTGATTGCGATATACAGTATGATCTCAACGCTAGATGGGAGAAATTCCTACACATTGGACCTTTAAGATATTCTGGATCTGACCTCGCCACGCTAGTTGAGACCATAGACAGTATCGAATATGGACGTAGTCTCTGTGATGTCACCCATAGGTTTCTGGAGAGCCATAATGAGGCTGAAGTGGTGTATCTATTCAAGCTTGCTTGGGATTGGTTGAATCTCAGAATTCAGGGAAATGCACAGACATCTCCCCCTTCAGGAAAGGAATGTGAAAACACCTCGCTAGTGACACAGATACAAGTCAGTATAGTCAAGGTCTTTTTCGAATGGAGGGGGACTTTACCACCATTCATCCTCTCACACTCCTCGCCAGGCTTCAAGACATGAACACCAGGCCAACTCTGCACTGGATTTAATTTAATCTGTCAAGCTTAACAACGCTACATCACGCCCTCTGACCATCAGTGTACTGGTGCACCACAAGGCTGTGTGTTATCTCCATTCACACTTACGAGTTTACATCGCACCACTGCTCAGTCAAAAAAAAGTATGCGGACAACAGTTCTATAATTGGTCTCCATCTATCTATCTATCTTCAAATTGAAGAGATCAAACACATGTGGCAAGTAACGCAAATCAAACATTTGAACACATCTAACATCAAAGCTCAACTTCAGAACAAGAATTCTCAAGAACAGAATGTAGATCATTTGATGTGTTAAAAGAGGAAAACAAACAATTCTGAGTTTTTTTTGCTTGTAAGTTAAAAGACATGATTGAGTTCATATGCAAACATAATTAGAAGTGTGACACTGACACCAAAGCATATCTGCAGTCTGTTGGGTGTCTCTTAATGATATGAAAAGCTAGTGTTTCGATTTAAGGGTCTGTTTACTGAAATGAAAAAAAAAAAAGCTGTTTTCTTACTCTAATGTTGCAAATAGTCTTAGTCATAGTCTTTGATCTGTCTCTGAGAGATATTATTTTTTTTTTTTTTTTTCAGGCATTTTAGGCCTCTATTTCCATAGGACAGATTGAAAGAAGAGAATGACATGCAGAAAGGGACACAGGTCGGAGTCGTATTCCCTGAAAACCCTCCAATATTGTGCTTGCTCCACCAACTGAGAACCCGGAGGTTAGAGGTTTTATACAGGAACCCCGTTCATTAAAATAGATGAAGTTGTATTTTTCCATGCTGTGAGCACCTTAAAAATTCCATTCACCGTTACCATCATATTATGATTAGTCTCAGAGGCAGATATCTCAGAAGCAGATATCTAAAAACCTAGACAAAAAAGATGTATCTGCATGAATCAATACCACTAATTAATTCATTTTGCCATTTTAAATGCTGGTGTGACCAGGCCTTGTTTGTCTATGAGAGAGCAAATTTATTTTCTTGTAAACTGTAAATGTCCCTCTCAGTATGTAATCTGGGTCACAGTTCCTTAGGGACCAAATGAACCCTTATTAAAAATGATGATGAAATATGAGCTTATGGAAAGGAAAAAAAGAAGTTAAATAAAATGAAGAATTTCATCTAGCATAGTGGTATAGGTATGGCTCTGAAAGTTTGCCAAGAGTTTGTGAGTTGACCTATGTTCAGAGGCTCAAAAGCCCACTGTGGAGCTGTACAAGTATGAAAAGCTGCTGATCTAACTGAAAGGCCAAGTTTAATGTCAACCCAGATACACCACTGTGGGTGATATACTTTGACATTTTGAGCTCACTATTTTCACTGGGCTTTGTTATCGTGCTTTTGTCTTGCAGCTCTGTTTTATTAGTGTGAATGCTACTGAATCAGCATTACCACTAATAAAACAGAGCATGCAACACAACAGTTGCCTGACAAAGCTCAAAAAGCTCAAAGCTCAAACTCTTCTGTCTGGACCATCAGCAGCCAGTGTGTCTCGTATGCAGAGATTCAGAAAAACACACCAACCACAGATTCAGTCCCATCGATGAAGCTGCACGACAACACGAGAAGAAACTTCAGGAAACTCCGAAGGCCTCAAAAAGGACGTTCAAGGTTTTTTAACGAATTGAACACATTAAGGTCCAGGTCAGACAAACTGGGATGCAGATTAAGGAACAGTTTAAGAAGCTTTGCCAGTTTCTAGAAGAGGAAGAGGAGGCCAGGATGGCTGCACTGAGGGAGGAAGAGGAGCAGAAGAGTCAGAGGATGGTGGAGAAGATGGAGGCTCTAAGCAGAGAGATAGCAACTCTTTCAGACACAGTCGGAGCCACCGAGGAGGAGCTGAGAGCTGAAGACGTCTCGTTCCTGTACAACTACAAGGTCGCAGTGGAAAGAGTCCAGCGCTGGATGATCCACAGCTGCTCTCAGGAGCTCATATAGACGAGGCCAAACACCTGGGCAACCTGAGCTTCAACATCTGGAACAAGATGAAGGAGATGGTCTCCTACATCTGGCCAGTGGGAGAGGAGGAGAGAGACAGCAGTGTCCTGATAACCCAGAGAGGTTTGGGGGACTCACAACTGGGATGTCGAGGTTGGAGACAATACATTCTGGTCACTAGGTGTGTTAGCAGAGTCTTTCCAGAGAAAGCAACGCATGCGTTTCCATTATCAATGTGACTACTATTGCCACTGTTCATCACACCCCCAACCGGCCCGTCAGACACCGCCTACCAAGAGCCGGGGTCTGTCCGAGGTTTCTTCCCAAGAGGGAGTTTTTCCTCGCCACTGTCGCACTGCTTGCTCTCGAGGGAATTACTGTAATTGTTGGGGCTTTGTAAATTATAGTGTGGTCTAGACCTACTCTATCTGTAAAGTGTCTCGAGATAACCTATGTTATGATTTGATACTATAAATAAAATTGAATTGAATTGAATTGAATGCGTTCTGGATTATGGGAAATGCAGTTCCATAAAGGTGAATACTCAGCACGGTCACTACAAGCTCCGCTCACTGATCTCAGAGTGGAGAAGAAGCTCCAGAGGATCAGAGTGAATCTGGACTGGAACAAAGAAAAGCTGTCGTTCTCTGATCCTGATACGACCACACACATACACACCACACACACTTTCACTGAGAGGCTGTTTCCATACATCGGCACTGTGGATGAAGTCCCACTGAAGATATTACCACTGAAGGTCTGTGTGACTAAACAGGTCTGAGAGTCTTTAGTTTGAAGGTGATGGTAATAATAATAGTAAAAACTGAAATAATTGATCAAATGAGTTCAAACTTTATGGTTATACAGCACAGCAGTTATACAATGATACAGACAGTCTGTAAAAAGGTTTTAAGAAGCGGCTTAGAGGTTCTTGAAGACAATACAAATTAGATTTATTTTTTCATTTTGGATGTTTAGATGAAGTGATATTATTGTTGTTTTGTTCTACCTGTCAATCAATTTAAATTGTTCTAATTGTTGTAATGTTTTGTATAGGTAAGAAAGCAATTTCAACATTTCACAAGGGAAATCACAGCAGTTTAAATTAATCTGGATTCAATCTTCGAGACAGTTTTATGGAATTAGATTTGTGCCAATATAATCAAACAATAGTTTCACAGCTAACTTGAACTAAACTGCAAAAATAACCGCTGTACGTGTTTCTTATCATCTGGCTTGTTGAACAGAGAACACATGCTGTGAGTGGAGCTGTCCTATGCCATGTGAACTTCACCATCAGTACAAATAGAGGGATTTTACTGTGACACAAAAATAACAAATCAGCACCAAAGAGGAAACACAAGCTGTTTCACACAGAGATCTCTTACATGATTTGGATTCATTTGGATTATTAGAAATGTGTTTCATAGTTAAACTAACAAATTTGAGACATGAATGGGTTTTGGATTTAGAGGAACACTTGTATGTTATTTTGGTGTCAAACAGACGAGTTTTAAAGGAAGTGTATGTACATTTATTTAGATACTACGGATTTAAAAAAAGGACCATACCTCCACCATGAATCTGAAGCCTCAAACTACAAGAATATTATTTAAAGGATTTAGAGAAAGTTAAATTAAAAAGATAGTTAAGTCATAATTGTCCTGAGTGTTGATACGTGGAAATGTATGGGTTTTGTTTGCTTTGTTCAAAATGTAAGTCAACTATTCTTTTCAGGCAATACATTTCAGTTCTCCGCTCCTTAGGGCAATGCTTGTTCCTATCTGACATTAATACAAAGCATTTCTTTTAGGCAATTCCTTTCAACTTTGGCAGTATTACCATCTAGCTTTAAGCCTTTCTATAGCAATGTCTTTCAGCTCGTAGCTTCTTTAGGTAATACAGTAAGCTTTCAATTCTGCTAGTTTGACCTTTCAGTTGTAAATCCTGCTGACAGAGCCCGAGTACCAGTAAAAATATGAAGGACATGCCAATAAATTTTAACTTTTCGCCTCAGAGTAGGCCAAGAATAACTCGGGTCATCTCAATTCTGATTTTATCCAGCCTTCTGCTTTTGTTTAGGCCACATTTTACATGACATGAGCAGTAATAGCTTTTTAATCTGATAGAGCAAAAAAATGCACACATAAGCAGAACCAGATTCAAGGTGAAGTATTCACCATCTTGTGGCCATAAATTAAACTGCACTCCTTAATATACTGTACATTATGTACAGGTGATAGAATGATGTGCTTCCTGCGACCTGACAAGTCAAGACATGAATTACTCAAAGCAATCATCCTAACCCTCCCCTAGCAGAATAGTTACACACTTAAATTTAGCACAATTACAGAATGTATAATTCATCAGGAAATTTACTCAGGCATACAGCGCGCACACACACACACACACAACCTCTATCAAACACATCTTAAAGTCTGGAACAGCTAAACAATGAGTAAATGTCAAGCAAGATGTGTGGTATAATATTTTATTCTCATATTTTATGGAATACAAAGCCCCCGACCCCCGCCCCCCCAAAAAAAAGTGTGCACATCAGGTCTGGTGGAAACTATTCAAGGACAAGGGAAAGAATAGGCGAGCGACAAAAGGAAGATGCTTTACGGGTGTGGAATTGTACGACTGCAATTTAATGTGATGTTGATTTAAAAAGTATACCCTATCATCATGAATAATCCTTTTTAAAAAAAGTTGCCAAATCTGGCTCCAGTCAGTTGATAAAAGGGCTGCAGACATGACATCTGAACAAAAATGGATTAAACGAAGCATGAGTTTCCTTTTTGAAGAAATAAAACTTAATTTCATTGATCTTTTCCATTATGCCTACAAGGACGTAATCAATCATGTGCAACAATAATTTAGCTTTACATGACTGTCGATTTAGTCGCTTTTCTATTTGTTTACACAATCTCTTGCACAGCTGCACAAAAGGAATGAAATATTGCCCACAAGTGGACTTGGGAGAGAAACAAAAGGACAATTATACAAAAGAAAGACAAATAGTAGAAGGGATAAGAAAACAGCCAGCAGGGCTACAAATGAATGCAACCATTAAATGTACTAGCAGCCAACCTAGGTCCAAAAATGTAGGCCTTTTCCCCACCCCCCCTCCCAAAATGGCTTTGAAACATCTGGAATGTGTTTGACATAACTAGCCATAACATCCCAGTGAATCTGTACCACTGGAACCATGACGCAGATTCCAGATCAATTGGGACAAAATAGCTGAAGCACATTTAAGTATTTTCAGAAAGGTCTGGCCAAAGATCTTCGCTAATCTCATGTAAAACCAACCAGCTTGAGGACACAATGGGATGGCAAAACCACGGACAAGTATAGTGAATTAAAAATAACATTAGTAACATCACTGCCATTGAATCCATACATTTCAATGCATGACTAAGTCCATTTCAGAAGATTGGGGAGCAAGCCCAAAACGGTGTCACACCAATTATTATGAGATGGTTTTGAGTTCATTTTCCCAAAAATGAATTGTAATCTTTTCCTGACCACTACACATCAAAACACACCAGAAAACAAGTTAACCCAATACAATACACACATTCCAAGGTTCACAGTCCGAAAAGGTGCTGTTTGGAAAGAGCCTCAGGTCCTCTATGTCCACTGGTTAAAAGGTCCGACTCTGTGAAGCGGCAGTTTCACTTTTGGGCGAAAGCAATTCATGTACTGGAAAAATTTTTTTTTTTTTTTTATTTAAAAAAAAAAAAAAAAAAAAAAAAAAAAAAAAAAAAACATGTTCGGGATTATGGAGCTTCACCTTCACCAGCAGCCACCTTATTTGTCTAACAGCCTTTCTCAGTTGCTCTGGTGGGGAGAGTTAACGGGCTGTAGCAGCTTGCTGTCCAAGTCTATTCCTCTTTTTCAATCATTATTTCAATCCATCCATCCCAGTCCTTTCTTCTCTGGTCAGGTCCTCACACCATGTAGGAGTTCTGGTTCTTCAGCTTGTCCAGCTCTTTGCTCTGCTGCCTCAGAAACAGGATTCTGTAGTTGAGGGAAAAAAAAAACGAGTACATGTGAACGTGTGCTTTGAATGTCCGCATCGGCTAAAATGTGAATGCAAAGGGAACATTTGCCTCACCTCTGTTCCCTCAGCGTGGCCTGGATTTCACACACTCGGACCAGGGAGCGGAGGTTTTTCATCTCTGTGCAGATCTCAGACATGTACAAGCTGCCCATGTTGTGGAGGTCCTCGTGCAACCGAGCCGCCTGGCGGAGAGGGACGAGTGCTTATTGTCAAGTCATGACTTTAGATTTACATAACAAACATATAACAAAAAGCCTATATTTGTGCCAGCAGCCCCACGGAGCGGTTCTGCTTTTGTAGCGCCGTAATGATGCTACAGCTATAACAAAACAGTGGTAACTGGCAACACTCTATTGCTCTGTAACGTAGAAATCTCCGTGGCGGATTGTACCTGTTTCTCAGTGTTCTCTGAAGGCCATCCTTGGATATGTCTGATGAGGCTCTCATCGAAATGAGTTGCCAGGGTGGGGGTGAATGAGCCAGGGTTGTCGCCCTGGGATTGGCTGGTGCTGCCTGAGGGGACGTGGGGCAACGCAGCACCAGCTATGTTTGATCCCGTGCACAGCATCTCCTGGCTGGTGGAGCGAGACAAATAATTACCGGGGTGAAAGAGGGTGTAAATAAAATGACATCCAGCTGCAGTTTCCCTAATGTTGAAATACCGATGTTTGGGCATATTAGTCAAGGATACCGCGATTTATTCAGCGCATAGCATTTTTTTTTCTCATTTTTTATCACTTTGGAATAACTCAAATACCGCTCATCATATTTTTTTATTCAATTTGGGTGAATAACCAACCTCACCAATGTGTTTAGCACTTAACCGCCATGAAAAGTGTGGCCCTATAATATTACGTCAAAAATGCTGGATATGCATTTATGTAATGGTATGTCTCCATATTGGATTTGTGCAAGAATAAATTACTTTCCCTATTGTTTACATGTCTTTCCAGAAAACATTACTCGGAAAAATACACAGACCTCATTGGAACTAATTTCTGCCAAACTGATAGTAACCATGAAAACCGCTTGGGACACGTTGCTATTGAAGTTTGTAAAATGTATTGTTGTAATTCAGGTGTTCTTTGACTTGTAAAACGGCCTTTTTGGTTTTGTTGTTGTTTACTTTACCTCCAAGCAATCCATCATCACAAACAAAATGGTGTGTTGAAGTGACTTGTACCTTCTCTGCTGGAGAGTTCTGGGGTCCTCTGGACGCTTCTCTGCGGTCTGAGACAGGGGGACTGATCCTTGTTTACCTGAAGACATGTTGCCCTGAAGAGGGAAGGACCGACGGCAGGAGAGACAGAAATAGGAATGAAAACCAGGAAAAGAAAATTTAACAGACAAGGGCAGTCATAACAACGTGGCGAAGAGAGAGAAGGCGGGGGGTGAGTCACGAGCAACGGGAAGTACTCCCGACATTCTTCAAACTGGACTATTCTGTTACTTTTGCTCCTGCGACTCACCCTTGTTTGTGAGGATGCGATGCTGCCAGGGTGCACGCCAAGAAGGGATTTCTGGCTGCTCTGTGGCGTGCCGTTGCGTGGTGAGACGTACGGCCGCGGCGATGATGCATCCGACGTCAGGGAGACGGGGGACTGACTGGAGTGCTGGGCTGCAACGGGAGGACGTACAATCAGTACGGAGCAAGAGAAGGTTCATTGCGATGCTTTCCCTCGACACTGGCAGTACTGGTCCTCATGAAAACCCTCCGCCTGCAGTAATTCCCTTGCTCGCTTTCAAATGTGAATAATCAGTTTAGCAACAAGGCAGCAAATAATCTGACAACACAAGCACATTAAAAGGCTAGTCCTGGAATATAGGGCTTTCAGGTTGGACACAAGAAGACTTGTGTCATCTTTTTCTGGCCCACTTGTTGCGATTGCTATGCAACACATCCTCTGTTCCAGCAGAGAAGGCTCATTGGAATACATGGGAGGACATCTGTTGTTTTCCCACATAGCTATAGTCAATCTGAAAAAGTGATACACGCAGTTAGCTTGCATAAAATGCAGAATTTTACTGACTGAAAGTCAAGAACTGCATTTAAAAAGAACTGGCAGTGTGGCCAGGTTAGCTCAGTGGGTAGAGCAGGGCGCACATATACTGAGAGGTTTATGCCTCGACACAGAGATCCAGGGTTCGAATCCGACGATTTCCTGTATGTCTTCCCTCTCTCCCCTTTCTCACCTAGCTGTCCAGTCAAAAATTTAAAAAGGCAGAAAAGCCCCAAAAATAATCTTAAAAAAAAAAAAAAAAAAAAAAAAAAAAAGAGTTAGTGTAGCAGATGGTGAGAAACAGCGAGGAGGCCGTACCTTGGTTGGAGTGCTGAGCAGCTGAGAGCAGAGCAGTGATGTTGAAAGCAGGTCCAGCAGTGAGGAGCTTATGAAGTACAGACCGCAAGGAAGCTTGGGTGACAGCAGCTGCCAAGACTGGAGGGAGGAAAGAGGACACACACACACACACACACACACACACACACACACACACACACACACACACACACACACACACACACACACACACACACACACACACACACACACACACACACACACACACACACACACACACACACACACACACAGTGAGCAAGGATGCACAACAGGTGAGTGCACAAACACGTATAGTTAGGTCAGAAAACACAGTTAAGATAAAAAAAAAAACTAATCAATGGAAAGATTCGTCTTTTCACCAGCCACTGGAGCCGGTTTATGTATATCATGTCATTTTACTACTATTAAACAACAATCACACATGTATGTCAGGTTCACACAGAATAGCAAGACACTGATCATATTAACAGCCAGGTTAATAACAGCCAAACACCGTCGCCCATTAATAACAGGATCAAAACACACGCATAAGTGACGGAAAGATATTGACATATTTTTGCCATACATGCAGCTCTTCACACAGACTGCCGTATTAGCCGGAATACAAGACGGACTTGCAAACACTTGTTAGCTTAGCAACAAAAAGGCTACAAACAACCCATAACACAACACTCTCTGTAGGAGCCGGTGTTACAGTGCTACACCCTCCACTTAAATGAACATTAGATGTTGTAAACATGTAATTGTCTGGTCGTTGAACCGCACTTTTTCAAACGTAATTTCATAATGTCTGGGACACTTGGTGGCTCCAGGGTGAAATGTAGTGTGGAAATTAGGGATAGACCGATTATCGCCCCTGGCCGATTATCGGCCATTTATTGGCATTTTGCAGATTATCTGCATCGCCATTTTTATTTGCTCGATAACCGATAAAGTTAACCCTCCTGTTATCCTCGGGTCAAACTTGACACAAAAGTGTCGATATCAGAAATTTCGGTTTCTTTCAACCAAATTGTAAAAAAAAAAAATATTGCATGGTGGACGGGAAGACAACACAAGGGTTAATTAATTAAAAAGTGCGCTACTTTGAATCCGCTACAGCTCTGTGTCTGTCCCTCTGCTTCGGTTTCACTCACCACTGAGTCTGACTTAATGTCCCGCCCACAACACTATCTGACTGACTATCTTTTACTGGGTATTATGTTGAAAGTAGTAAACGATTGCTTAAAGCATTTAAACAAGGTTTTTTGTTGGAGTTTGTAACATTCCAAAATCTTAATTCTGACCTAAAGACTTTAATTTTCACTGGAAATCCATAAGTTCTGAAAACGGTTATCGGTTTCATTAACTACTAATAATCGGTATCGGCCTTGAACAAAACAGAATTGGTCGATCCCCAATGGAAAGGTTACGTTAAAGCAGCTATGTGTATACAATTAAAATTCACGAGCCCGGTGAAACTACAGAGAAAGACACTATGGAAGACAGCTGTGTGAAAGTGACATCTTGTGTTTCTTTGATCGGTTGTGCCCTCACCCTCATTGAGTTTGGCCATGTCCATGCTGCCGTTGTTCATCTGCAGAGTGGCCTGCAGCGCTGGGAGGAGCTGATGCAGGAGGGCTGGGTCCTGCAGCAGTGCTGGTGACGGGGACTGGACAGACTGAGGCACCTGCCCCGAAGAGGAGGAAGAGGAGGAGGACATGGCGGAGGGGGTGGAACCCAAAGCACCAGGAGCAGAGCTCAGGCTCTGAGAAGAAGAGGAAGAGGAGGAATGGCCGGAGTTGGATGCTGTGGACTGGTCCCCTGATGTTGTCTCTGTGGAGACGAGCAGAGCAGGAGAACAAAGCATTACAATATTTGTCAGGGAAATTTGTGCACCAGACATATGTAGTAAATCCTCTCTGTATCTTAAAGGTTTCTCCAGAAAGTGATCAACAGAAGCTCGTCACAATCTTGGAGAGGATGACTTTGTAAAAACTTGAACCACGTTGCTTAGGTTTTATAGTTCTGCTATACTTACTAGTTGAGGCTTTGTCCTGCAAGGCCTCTTGTCTGTAGTCCATGTCCCTGGGGAAACTATTCGCCCCCATCTTGACTGGGTCTTTCGGTCGTTGTTCCCTGAAGCAGAATAAGCAGAAAGCAACAGTGACAATATGCAGGATGCAGTTAGACTCTGTACACTCAGCTAACGATATTATGGTGCACTGCTTGATCTTGTAATGTATGACTGCATGAGAATCTCGATTGCGGTTTCAGGTTGAAAACTGAATTGGTTTTTTAGTGTACGTATTTTGTCATTTCATTTTAAGAGGGCTTGCCTCTCCAACAGGTCCTTGGGCTTCTCCCATTGGGAGACCTCAGTTCTACAGTTGTAGTAGTACTTCTTCCCAGAGGAGCTGATGTGTTCTGTCCAGTCATCTGCTGGGTCCTGGTGCTGAGAGAGACAAGACATGAGACCTTAGAAAGCTTTAGAGATATTATGACAAGTTAAAGACTACCTAGGGCTGTGCAATTATTTTTTTTTTAAAATCGATTTCGGCCTGTAATGATCACAAAAACTATACATTCGGTTAGGGCTGCTCAATTATGGAAAAAAATAGTCACGATTATTTTGGTCAATATTGAAATCACGATTATTTATTTATTACTCCTTAACATTTGGATATAATGGATAGTGTCCAGGGTATAATCTGTTAGTGTCCTTTATCTCACAGAAAGAGTCTTTGCATCAGAATAAAATCTGTTTTACTACTGTGAGTTGGTTCAGCTTTATAGATATCACACATAACGTTACACAGCTATGCACCCCCACTAAGCTGGAAAAAGTTTTAAACAGTAAGTGAATACAGCGTGTTGGGGAAATACAACGACAGTAGCTATACTACAGCGGGGCGGCGGCAAAGGCAGAGGGACCGCAGGGTTAGCTAACGTTAGCTGTTCCCAGAATACTGAGTTGGTTTTGCCTTTTTTTGCTCACCAAACGCTGCTGCCATCTTTACTCGCGCTGAGTTTTTAAATTCCAGCGGTGATGATGATATGCACAGCACACGACTTGCCTCCCTGACTGGCTTCGGGAGGGGCGGATGTGCGTGTCATTCAGAACACAAGACAAAATAAGAGTGTTCTTGCAAAACAGAACATGGCAAAATAATCGTTTTTTCCTCGATTATACTATTTTGGTGATCGTTGGGAGCCGAAATTGAAATTGAATTAATTGCACAGCCCTACATTCGGTCCGCTGCTGAAGGAGCGACTGCCGCTGCTCCTTTAGTAATTAAAAAAATGTCCCGAAGTCAGAATTACACAACTCTGCAGAGCTGTCTGCTCCACTGAACTCAAGAGAACCGTCATCAGCTCGCTGTCCCCTTTGAGGGCGAGCAACTGGAACAGTAACAGGACGTCATCACTCGCAAAGTCATGTCAACCGAATAAACAACAGCACGAGTACAGAATTTCCTCCTCAGGCCGAGTGGCAAATGGCGTCGAAAGCCTCGGCGGCTGATTTACCTTAAAAACCGCGTGAAATAGTGTTATGGGCACTGAATTTGATGAATTTACTGTTTATCAGACCCCAGATGAGACAAGAATCTAACGTTAGCGAACCCTGCGGCCCCTCTGTCTTTGACTCCCCGCTGCAGGAGACGCCGTATTCCCCCGACAAACGGTATTAAAAGTGCTCATATTATGCTTTTTGGCTTTTCCCCCTTTCCTTTATTGTGTTTTTTTTTGTGCACGTTATAGGTTTACAAAGTGAAAAAACCCAAAGTCCACCCCAAAGAGACTTACCATTTTCCAGAGAAAACACTGTTCGCAAACTGCTCCAAACAGCTCTATTGTAGTCCAGCCTTTACTTCCGTGGCGGCACTTTGTAACACACATTATAATGCTCGCCTAGCTGCTAGCGTGGCACGCCCTCATACTCTGCAACTGACTAGCTAGCAGTACTTACTGAGCAAAGATGGTACAGAAGTGAGATGTCTCACTCTGTAACTAAAACAGAGACTTGAACACACAGGGTGAAAAGAGGAGCTGCAGCAATGTGCAACACAACAAATATATGGTGTTTTCTGAAAATTAAACCACATAAAACTATTTTGGTACAACCTCTAAATACAACCGTGAACCTGAAAATGAGCATAATATGAGCACTTACTGTTCAAAACATTTTCCAGGTTAGTGGGGATGCATACTGCTCAAAACCAACATGAAAAATCATAGTAATGCTCCCACAGCATATTGTTTTGTTGCTAAGCTATATGTAAAATGAGCGGTGATGTTAGATCACCTGTTTCACGTAAAGTTATCGTCCATATTTTGGCACAGTGTTTAGTAATGACAGTAATAGAGTCATAGTGAAAATGTGTTATGTATCTGGAATTGTTCTTTAGCTATGTATGTGTGATATAAATATGTAAAGCTGAATGGACTCGTAAAGTAAAACAGATTTGATTCTTATCCAAAGACTCTTTCTGTGAGAGAAAGACACTATATCCTGGAATGTAATTGTAAGATATATGCTTTTTAGAACCAATTTTTTTTAAGTCTTAAATGTCCATGCTACATGGAAGTGAATGGACATTAGCTACAACATATTCGAAAAATAGTCAGCAGCTATGTTAAATGATGACTTGCAGGTAAATGAGCTATGCTCCTCTAAGTCTATGATCCTTTGATAAGTAAGCATCCGTGTTCATTTAGTAGGTAAGCATCCCTCACTTTCCACCCTCAATAATGGATAAGGGCTTTTCAGTCTGGATGGGAGCGATATGTTTAATATTCATGATCGTGTAAATACCAACACTTCCAGTCATTACAAAAATTCCAGGAAGAATCCTGTCTTTCCTTTTTACAATTGCACCGATTTCTAAACTGACTGATTTTGCAGAGGAGGCTTGAGCCACAATAACATCAGCAGTAGTAACTGTAGATTTTACAGCAGGGCCTTGGTATTGTGTAATTGAGATGTGATTTGACAATTACTGCACGAATTGCCGTTGCAAATTTTGCATCAAACCGCGGAAAAAACGGAAAATAATTGATGTACAGTTTTGAATCCTCATAAATTTTATCCTTATTTTAGCAGCAGCTAACAGCTAATCAACCCGTTCTCGGCTTGTGCATCTCAACATAGAGCAGAGAAGGGCAGGAAGTCATAATTATCAATAGACTACATTACCGAAAGATAATCTTTAATAACTTAATCTTGCCAAACCTGAACTGTAAAGCCCCTGTGTCTCTTAATGTGTTCCTCTGTGGATTTCTTTTCCTTTCAGCTCTCATCTCATAATGGAAGCACAACGGTGCACAAATGAGGACAAACCTGCCTTTTCGCTCCAAATTTGTCAATTGCTTGTAGAAACCATACTGTGTATGCACATTTAAGTTTAGATTTGGAAACATGTTCGCTTTGTCTTCTTGTCAGGATGTTGACTTTACATGTGCACTACTCTCCACCCTCTACTCACTTCAAAATGATAACTAATAACAGTATACATCAACACCGGGTCCCCAAACAACGTTAATTATTGCCTTATTGCTCAGTACAACCAGATACTAAGTGAGATAGAATAAGATCATTAAATATTTTAACATGGAAGTCTTACATCTCATCAGACCATCTACTCTATAGAAGGAGCCTGTTACATAAGATTCAATCACGCATTGTTGTTGAGACAAAAATGTCTGCACAGAGAGAAAGAGAGATGCTTCTACATAATGTCTTGCATACCATGTCCCAAGTAGCGTGACAGCAATTTCTACACAAAATGCTGAGAGTATATCATTGGATAACACTGGACAACGTCTTACCCTGTCTGCAGGCTTGCTCTGAGTCGCATGCGAGTCGGAGCCATGGTGGGAGCTGTTGTTGTGAGAGTTCTCCTGAGGAGAGCCGCTGGTCCCTGTAACAAAGCCATTCATCAAGTAAGAGTAAACACACAATGTTTGGCAGGGGAGTGCATCTTAGTGACTGCAACTGCCAAATAAGAAACGCTTTGTTTGAGATGAGTTTGTAATAGCTACATTTGTGATCTGATGGCAGTGAGAGGTCACTGTTCCACTATCTTTAATGCGACTATTATCGCCATCACACCCCCAACCGGCCCCGTCAGACACCGCCTACCAAGAGTCTGGGTCTGCCGAGGTTTCTTCCTAAAAGGAAGTTTTTCCTTGCCACTGTCGCAATAGCCACTGCTAATGCTTGCTCTTGAGGGAATTACTGTAATTGTTGGGGCTTTGTAAATTATAGAGTGTGGTCTAGACTAGAGATGTTCCGATACCGATACCAGTATCGGTATCAGTTCCGATACTGCATAAAACGCTGGTATCTGTATCGGGAAGTACTGGAGTTTATGCACCGATCCGATACCACGTAATAAAGCCCTAAAGAAAATCTACATTAAAGTAGTTTATTTATGTTCTTTTTCCGTTATAACTGACTGTCAAACTGGAGAATAAAAGAAAGTTCTACGGCATTCATTGTTTGTGTTTGTTTATGTTTCACAAAGAGTTTAACCTGAGCCAGACCGACAACAGAGATAGAAATCATATCACATCCATACAGGGATAGTAGTATACAGCTGTTAAAACATAATGAAATATATGACACTCTGGTATCGGATCGGTACTCGGTATCGGCCGATACGCAAGTTCAGGTATCGGAATCGGGAAGCAAAAAAGTGGTATCGGGCCATCTCTAGTCTAGACCTACTCTATCTGTAAAGTGTCTTGAGATAACTCTGTTATGATTTGATACTATAAATAAAATTGAATTGAAAGGACAAAATAGTGCGACGCTTGACTTTGTTCCCATGAGAGTTTCCAAGTTAATGTTATGCTTTTCATCAAACTCTGCACCCACATCTGCCCAAAAGTGTTAAGAGTGCATATATGACAAAACAAGTCCACACAGTGTGTCAGAGATCAACACAGAAAGAATGCCATAATTAACACTGAAGATACTGATCAGAAGAATGTATTTGTTGATCAATGTACACAATTGATTAAAGTCAGCTGAGGCTGAGAGCTGAGAGTTTGCCTGCAGCCACAAGCATCTGATATTTTCTGGTGCAGGACTAAGATGCTGCCTTTTCCTTTAAGCAACCCTTTAAGATAAAACGTGCATGCATTTGTAGGACCACCAGATCCTAATAATTGCCCCTTGTGGGATTAATAAAGTTGTTGAATTGAATTGATCCGGGCTTACCATTTTTTCCTCTAACTGCGTGAGAGGTTTTTGCCTTGCCATGTCCCGTGCCGTCTCCCTGTTTGCTGCCAGGACTTTCGTCGGAGCGTCGCAGCATCTTGTAGGGGGGTGTGGGGTCTGATGAGCCATCGCGCACTTTGTCATAGCGGTGAAGGCTGCTGGACTGGCTCTTTGGCTGAGATTTATGGGCCTAGGTTGAATAAAGCATGGCAGAAAGAGTTGGGATGGGTAGTTTTTGTCATTTTTTTCCTTATTTTGTTAAAATAAATATACATGTGAAATGTGTGTCTGTAATAAATATAAAAATATAAAGTGTACAGCCAAGGTTCTCTGCTTTTCAGCATGTATTGAATGTATCCTACAGGAAGCCATTTAAAAGTTGGTAACATTACTTTGTGGCGATGTTCAAGGAGTACTACAGTGGTGTCAAAATTTGTGCCTGATGCTATATCAACACAACATGAATTTTAGAGCAAACTTTGCCAGGTTTTACAAGAACATTACACAAACTGCCACTTCCTATGGGAAGTTTTGTGATAGCCATGTAGATTGAATGTAAATAAAGTTTTTAGTGGTTTATTTTGTTCAACAGTATGATTAAGTGACAATATAATTGGGAATTTAACTGGAAGTGTTAGTGAGTTTTAATTTGAATGGAAAATACTGCACCTTGATTAGCTAACGTTACGTTAGTGGAAAGTAATGACAGGTGACTTAAATTGTCATATGTCATACCTGATAGGATTGCGAATCCCTTCTGTCGTTGCACCTGTGGAAACACACAGAACAAACAGTATTGTAAGACAGTTTGCATTTTTACGGTTAGGCTACTTGTTTACCATAGCAACATACTTTCTGGAGCTTATTTAGCTACCGTTAGCTAAGTTAGCTTGATTTGCCACCTTAGCAACAGCTGCTTGCTCTAGCTAACGTTAGTAGAAAATACCGATCATGTTTAAAACGTATCGTAGCTACATATTGTGACCTATACACCCACGGTTTACCATTAACGCGTTAGTTAGCTAACGTTACGTTAATTGATAAGCTACAAGAAACATCCGGAACCCAGAGCTATCCTAGCTAATTGCAAACTGTTAGCTCGTAGCACTGATGGCTAACGGTTACAGGCAACACGAATAACCAACCTACATATGAAAAAAAATTGGTAAACCATACGAATAACTTTTAACATGTTATGGTTTGTGCTTGATTTACCCATCGCTGACTCTTGTTGGTTTCCTTGCATACATCACCATCAAGGCCGGGGTGGTGTGTGTGTGTGTGTGAGAGGGGGAACCGTGGCCTCCTGTCTGTCTGCTTTCACAGCTCTCTTTTCTTCAGCTTCCTGATATCTGGACTCAGTCTGTCCTACCAAACAGAAACCTACAAACAGTGCACCGAGCACCAGCACTGCATAGCGGGTGGTCTTTATTGCAAACCACCCTCAGTGCATCGTCTGGCATGTAGTTACGGTATACGGTTGGCTCGGCCGATGTAGCTCAGCGAAAAGCAGCAGAGTCAGGAGGAAACGGATTCCTCGGTAATGTTTAGCTAGAAAAAAATAAGTTCCGGTTGTATTTTCAAATTATAAGAACCTTATTGAGTAAAGCGAGGTACCACAACAAATACATTAGGTAAATTTGTTCAAATGCCGTTTTTGACGGCCCTATGCATAGTCGTAATGTTTAACTCAAAAACAGAAATAGGAAGGAATAACCGCTGAAACATTGTCGCAGTCGTTACTGCCACTTACTGGATAACTTAGCTAGCTAGCTAGCTAACGTTAGCAAACTGAATGTGTCGGCTAACGCTAGTTTCAAGACGTTTCTGATAAGCAGGGAACTTCTGTGTACGCAGATATTTCATTATAACGAGACATTTAACGTTAAATTGACAAGTAATGTCATGTTTTTATTTATCATGAAATGAAAAAAAACGGGACATAATGCTGAAAGTACGGCAGTAGCAACCAGACTTGCCATTCATTTGTGTTGATAAATCGAAAACAGTATCCTCTTAGCATGTCAAAACAGAACGAAAAACTTCACGACCACGTTGTAACGACAAATACAAGATTTTTTTTTTTCTCACTAAAGCAATTTTAAGTTTGCGCTCTTATTTCGAAGTAAGTAGCCACATTTCCGGTATTAGCCTAGCTGTCTCTGGCTAACGTGACGCAGCTGAAAACGAAGCTAGTAGGTGCTGTGGACTCCTCCTCTGAGTTCACATCTCGTTGGTTGGAAATTTCTGGGACACACCCACGGTCGGTCTGTAGTCTGATCTGTTGTCTCTAACATTAATTAATGTAATGAGCACTTACCCTCCATGTAGCCTACAGTATGTCTTTTCTTCCTGGGACTTATTTGGTATACAGCGAGTGTGTGGATAAAGCAGTACGACTTTCTGGTCAGTATGCAGACGAGCAACAGATGAACTTTTATTTCTAAATTTATTCCACAGAACATATGGGCCTATTGGTTTAAATGTACATTCTCAGCATCCCTACAGAGAGGTCAGGGTGACACTGAACTGCTACTGCACTGGGTAAATATGAATTGTTTTGCACAGGGTCATGCCCCAATGAATAAGGGTAATGGGGTTGGTATTGTGACATGCATCACACTCAATCTCACCTCCTGTGATTGTTGAGGTTGATGAACTCCCCTTAATACACATCTTCATGTTATTAACGTTACCTTAAAAAACAGAACTCTCATGCAGCCTATTTTATCACCACAAATACAATTGTGAAATTAAAGAGAATCAAATGAAATAAAAGTAGGCCTACTGAAAGGATGCAAATGCTGACCTGAGATTCAATTAAATCTGCGTGACAGTCGTATGTGGAAAGTGAACTGGTGTCGGCTAACATTATGCCTCATGCTCTTCGATTGCTGGATCGATTGCCCGTCGGCTTGATTTAGGTCAGACTGACACATATTGACTGGATAAGGAACAGTCTCTTTCACAATTTGGCCAGTCGAACACTATACAACCTCTCTCTACAAGTGGATGTTCACATTTAGCTCATACTCTTATATTATAAGCGATAAGGCCTGTTTATACTGGGCCTGATGGAATGGATAGTCTCTGGTGAGTGCAATTTAAATTGTGTGTGGTTCTAATGTACTGAGCTGTTTTCCTCTACTTAAAATGTGTTGGAATAGACACACATATGTGTGTTACACTCCAAATATGTATTAGTCCAAATATACCTCTCACAATATTTTAATTTATTATCTGCTATTGAAACATTAAAAACAAATATCAGTGTCGATATAGTATTGTATTATTTCTCTAGCCGTGTTAATTGAGGGATACTGGAAACTCTTTGTTTTGCAAACCATTGTAAAATTTTCTAAAATTGATCAAAATCATGAACGGAGAGAGGATAAAAATTGATTCATTTTGAGCAGAGGACATCCAATATGTATCCTGTAGTATGAGTTATGTTTTCATTATTATTTGTTGTACTTTTAGATAAGTTTAATTAGCCTGGATGCCAGCAGAACTTAGCCCCGCCCATCACATTCTGACTAGAATCTGAATGTGACCATGTCAGGCTAAAGTTTAATGTTAAAAAGGAAAAGAACTCTGAATATTATTGATAAAACATTTACTGATTTAATACTTTTTCATATGTGGAACAGTGTATTACCGTAATGTTGCAATATTTTATACCAGCATTAGGGGGCAGTAATATGTCAGAAGAAAGATATTTCACACACCATGTGAAAAACATATTCCTTTCCTTTCTCTCATTATTTCTCTTTCTCTGTGTCACGATCTAGTCTCCATTTTCACTAATAAAATTCAAAAGAAATCTGGAGCAAGTTACAGAGTATGAATATTTATCAAGGGTTTCAATATTTGTTGAATTTTTTTCTTTTTCTGTTCTCAGAGTGAGGAGGATGCTGAGTCGAACAGAACACAGAGGTACGTCCAAAGTGGAGCAGGTTATCAGGTTATATATGTACATGATAGGCAATATCTAGACAATTTGAGCACATTGGTTTCATCATTCTTTTTACTTTGCTTATCGTGCCAGATAAAATACCTTCAAAACTGGAAAACAAAGCAATGATCCCCATAACAGTGACTCTTTTAAATGCTGCCCTGTGGGAAAAAAAAAAGTCTTAAATTCGCTGAAGTATTGTGATCTAGGTCTTAAATAATTTTAAACAGTTCTTAATTTTCCTACGTCCATGTAAAGCTACCTCTAATGCTTCTTGGTTGTTGTTTTTTTATTCCGTGGAGTTGTAGCTCTTCCGTATGCTAGTCCAAATATAATTTGATGTATATTTACCGACTATTATTATCAATTTTATTCAACTTGAATAAATGTTTTTGCAACTTTGCAAGTCATTTTGTGACTCTGCATTTCGTTGTACTTTTATGTTGGGATACAGCTCTTAAATGCCATTCATTAAGGTCTTAAAATGGTCTTAAAAACCCAGAAACAAAAACCCTGATACAGCTCCATCTGTATTTGCAGGTGGTGTGCTTATGGATGTGGTGTACATGTGTTTATCCGTGTGACAGTGTTCTGCTCCTCCTCCTGTAGGCGTGTGCAGGTTGCTATCATCAGTGATGTCAGGAACAGAGTCTCACACAGACAGGGAGGAGGACTACAGGTTCCTCCACAGCATGTTGATGGAGAAGAAGCTTCACCTGCTCTTTAAGGTGAAGACACATTTGTGCTACAACGATTTGTGCTTGTTTACTTCCACTTATTTTAGTCACGGCACCTATTTTGTCTAACTTTTAAGTAGCAAACTACAAAGCTGAATTAAATACCGAGATCTTATTTTTAGTAGTACACCAGTGTAAAAAATACTGCATTACGAGTAAATGTTCTGCATTGAAAGTGTTACTTAATTCAATTCAATAGAATTTTATTTATAGTGTCAAATCATAAAAGACGTTATCTCAGTACACTTTACAGATAGAGTAGGTCTAGACAACACTATCATTTACAGAAACCAAACGATTAAAAATCCAAAAAAGCATGCATTTGGTGCGAGCAAAAATTGCCTTTTAACAGGCAGAAACCTCGGACAGAATTTGGCTCTTGGGGGCGACCTCTAGCTCACCCAGTAAGAGCGTGCGCCCCATGTAGGCTGAGTCCTTTGCAGTGGCCTGGGTTCGAGTCCGACCCGCAGCCCTTTGTTGCGTGTCATCCCCCATCTCTCTCCCACCTTTCCTGTCTATCCACTGTCACTATCAAATAAAGGTAAAAGCCCCCAAAAAATAATCTTTAAAAAATAAAATCTGCCTCATCTGCTTCTGCCTTTCAGTAAAAGATTATACAGGAAGAATGGCTCCCGTCAGTGTTACTCTGTTATACATTAGTATTACATTCTTATTATTATTACTAATGCATTAATATGTAAGTTAACCAGTGTTGCAGCAGGTCAAGATGGAGCTAATTTGAACTACTGTTGGGTAGATTCATGTAAAAATGTATCATATTTTATAAGACTCTTATAAGATTCTCCAAGAGCGCAGATGCGGAAGACCTGTAAACGCTGGACCAATCAAAGCAGACTGTCCTTTTTCGGGAGGGGGGGCTTGGGGGAGACAGGCGCTAAAACAGAGCATTTCAGGCAGAGGGTACATGTACAGGTACAGTACATTCAGAGAGCCAGTGTGATAAAAAATAATGTATATTTTTTAACATTAAAGCATGTAAACATGTTCTATTAGAAACCCAAAATATTGTAATAATGTAAATTGTATTATTAGAAATTATTTTAATTAATGGTAGAAGTAGGATTAGTATTTGAAGTTGCAGTAAGTGCCTTTTTTTACTGCAGATAAAAAAACTTTTATTGTGATATTTTCCTGACTTGACAGATCCACGAGCGGCTGAAGCGTTTTGAGAAGCGAAGCCCTATCCCGGTCCAAGAGCATGCCGCGAGTCTGGCTTCAGATGTAAGTGACTCTCTCCAAACATCTTTTGCAGATAGACGCGCTGCCGAGGATGACAGTTTGACAGCAGAGGGAAGTGTTCAAATTGTTTCCTCCACATACAGATGACTTCCCTGTCACACAGAAGCACGAGTGGAACGCACAGTCCTTATGCAGGCTGAATTATGAAATGTTATCTCAAAGCTCTGTCATCTCGGATAGTATCACTTGAAAGGCTGTGTTTTATAGCAGATATCGTTCTGTATCTGGATGCCAGGAGTTAGGTCACCGAGGACAGTTCCGAGCAAAAGGCTGCTAAACTCATTTTGTGTGTAGTCTAATGTTTCAAGTTGGGGGAATACAATTAATTTCAGATTTAAGATGAAGTGACAGAGAGTGTTTCCACTACAGCTGTGACTCAAAATGGCACGACCAGTCTCTTCAGATGTGCATCCTATTTCGTGTACCAGTCCTCTTCATTCCTGTTACCAACCAATCACTCCTATATTTCCATCTCATCCCACTACCTTCCTTGAACCATTTTGGTCATGTTCCACCTTCATTTCCTGACTTTTCCCCTTGTTCCTGGACAAAGTGTTAAACAAGGATGTTCTTTTTAGACTTTTCCCTTACTCCATAATTTCTTCTCTCCATCCCCGAACCATACTCCCCTTTCCATTATCTCTATTCTTCCCCTTTCTCTGTATCCTTTCCCCTTTCTCTCCATTTGCGTTTCTTTATCTTCTCTCAATACCCTGCTGCAAACTGTAATTCCTGCCATGTTTCCATACTGTCTATCTAATCCTATCCTCTCCCCCAAACTCCTCTCCATCTCCTTCTCTTCACTCCCTTTGCTTCAGATTCTGTTAGACAGCCACTCTCCGCCTGGCTTAAATCATCAGGACCTACTGGAAGGGCCAAACCATGGGTCTGTTTCCCCTCAGAGAGGCTTCTGTTTGCTCACAGTGGAAACTAATGACCTTCATGCATTGTGTCTCTGGAGTGTGCCTAGACATCTTGAAGCAGTAGAAGTCATTACAGTAAAATGCTTGACAAGACGGGCGACTGCACACAGTCACACTCCGCCTCTCCACTTGCCGCTGACGGTCAAGGCTGCTCTGTTTTAGTTGTCGCCGCAGCTGTCGTGTAGCCTTGAACATCGGGAGCTTTTTTCCGACGGTGGCTAAAAGGCACAAAACCAAAACAGGAACAAATAGTTAACATCATGAGGAAAAAAAAGCAAAGCCCCAGTGAGGTGAACAGGGCCATATGATAGTGTAGAAATAATGACAGTACCGATGATGTGTCACTGCAGTCTGAATCAGATACAAGTTGAATTTCACTAACCTTTTTTGTCTCTCTGCTCGTTTCGCTGTCTCTCTTGGCTAAACCTCATGATATAAATGTATACCTCTAATTATAAAAATAAAAAAAATATATCCTGCCTCGCCTTCTCTTTTTCTCTCCTTCCAGTTGGCGGAGGAGTTGATATACCAAGTCTGGAGAGATGAAGTCGAAGAACTGGTTGCCCTGTTTTCCAAACCCAACTTTAAGGTGAAGAGTATTTCCTTCCATGGTGATGATGTGGTCCTGTAGCTTATTGTTACGTGTGTCAACCTAACACTCCCCCAGCCAAGTCCTTTGTTCAGTCAAATCGCATCACTTCTACCAATGAAATACACCACTCTTAAAATAAATAGTTCAACATTTTGGGAAATACGCTTGTTTCCTTATTTTGCCAAGAGTTGGGGTTATCAGAGAGGATTGATACCACTCTTTTGTTTCTATGACAAATATGAAGCTACAGCCAGCAGCTGATTAGCTTAGCTTATCACAAAGACTAGAAATAGAGGAAAGTAACTAGCCTGGCTTCTTAAGTCTTCCTGTAAATTTGCACTTGACGTTTTTACACTTCAGTTTTTGTACTGATTAAATAAATTAGATATAACTAGTTAAGGTAACTGTTTCCTCAAGTGTCTAGTCCTTGTAGTTAGCTAAACTGTTAAAAAATAAAGCTACAGACAGGGGTTATTGTAGCTTATCTTGGCAAAACAACTGAGATTATAAATGTAAAAAAACAAATACAATATTAGCTGTTTCCCTCTATTTTCAGATCACTGTTTTGCTGAGAGTTAGACAAGAAGTATCAATACTTCTCTTATAGCTACCCATTAAATATGAAACTACAGCCAAGGAATGTTAGGTTAGCTTACCTTAGCTTAGCATAAAAAATGGAAGCAGGGGAAAACCGATAGCTTTGCTTTATCCAAAGGTAAAAAAAACTGCTTAACTTCCTGTAAAGTCACAATCTCTTAGTTTTTACACTTTGGTTTTTGTACAAATTAAACAAACCAGATATAAAGTGTTAATTAGTCAGCTTTAGAGGTGCAAGTAGGCAAACTTGTGTTACCTTTTTACAAAGCCAGGCTAATGTTTCCCCCTTTCAATCTTTATTCTACGCTAATTAAGCTAACCGGCTGCTAGTTCCAGCTATTTAACAGACAGACATGGGAGTGGTATTGCTCTTCTCATCTAACTCTTGGCAGGAAAGCGTTTTTCTGTCACTGAAGCACATCCTATAATTGCCATTCACATAGACCATTTATGAAGCAAGAATGTAATCCACTCGGAAGATGTTGTTTTGCTTCCTTCTACTTCAGTGAGCCAAAGGATCATTAACAATAAAAATAACGTACTCATGATGGTGTGGTTATATGTTCAGTCATTTTTCTTGACATAGGTAACTCTAGCACTCTAATCTGAGAAGCTAATTTCCATGCAGGAATGCTTCATCTGAGCTATTCTGATGCTGCTGATGCGATTGAAAAGGCTTATATGGGTCACACAAAGTGACAAATTAATCCCAATGTAAATTCTGTTAAATGTATTTCACCTAATCATGTTGCCCACTGAGAGGTGCTGACATCTATTAACCACACTGGAATTGAAGCTAATCTACTGTCTAGTTATGTTTATTAGTGTTCACTCATGTAGAGGCCCAGACTACTCAAATGCATGTTTCCTTATTTCAGATGTGATGACAGTCATATTTCAGACACACACACATGCACACACAGCATACGGTTTTCCAGTGAGCTCCAGAAGTCGTGGCTTTTCTTAATGAGGAGCTGAGGCCAGCCCGAGAACTAACAGGTTTGTTTGTACAGTCTTAATGACCTGTTTGTTCTTGGCCCCAGCGCAGGAGCTCACACATACTTATGAGAGACTCTGGGTATAATATTCTGTGAATGAATGTTTGTTTTTTGAAAACCGGTCTCTGAAAGTGGCCAGAGACACATTGCTCACACGCTGGCAGCTTCTGAGCAGAGCAACTGTTGATGGACAACATGGATAAGTAGACTAACTGACAGATCGATTGGCTGATTGTTAAAATCAATTTGATGAGTAGATGTTTTCCTCCTTTTCCAAGTTTTTTTTTTTTTTTATAACAGTAAATTGTACCTTGTGCAGGCTCACAGTGAGAGATTAACGTTCATCCAGAATATTGTTTTTCTGCAAACAAACCTGGAGTTTTCGCACAGCCAAAGTTAACAAAGAGTGAACTTAAATGAACTGTCTGGGCATTGATAGTGAGTCATATATCAATCCACAGTCCCTTCACTGGAAAAGCAGTTTTTTCTTGAGACTTGTAACCTGTTTGCCAGTAACACTGTTAGTAGTGTGGGGGGTTGCTTTCAGGTGGCCCACAGGCTGGCAGTACATTCCAAACCAAATCAAATTTGGCATGTTGGCACCGGCAAAACTGAAGGTTTGTGACCAGGAGGAAAGTGCTTTTTTTGGATTCAGTCGCTGTAGTGAGTGCAGGCAGGCCAGCCAAACTTATTGGAAGTTTTGCATAGTCTTGGTCACCTTTAATTAGTCAACAGGGATTTTTGGCATTTTTGTTTGAGTGCTTACCATTTTTTAACCTCACAATTACATTTAACCATCTCTAGCCTAACCAGTTGGCCTAAATATGTTGATTTAAACCTGCACTGGTAAAACTGGTGACAATGGTTCTTCATTGCGCTTCCATCTAGAATGAACAGACTTTTGCAGTGATTACACTGGCATTAGTTCACAGTGTTGAATTTGACAGCAGCTTGACAGCTAACGTGTCGCTTTCCATTTTGTTTGGAGTGTTCTGTTGGCTTTATCCAGTGCCATTTTTCCATACCAAGTGAGATGCATTAGAGGATACTAACCCCAGTGCCACATCTATTCACAACACCTCGAATTCAAAGTGACAAACCTGACTGCAGATCAGCACCTTCGCTGTATTTCTGTTTCCTACAGGGTCTGCTGTCTGTCCATGACGCTGTAGCTCAGAGAGACTTTGAGCCTACTCTGCCACCAATACCTGACCATGTACTGGAGGAGGACGAGGATTCTGTCAAAATTGTCAGTCTGGTCAAAACCAAAGACCCCCTGGTCAGTAAACATGTCTTCATGTTTCAGAGGTTGAGTTAAACATTTGATTTGATCGTTTGGCTTAAATGAATAGTTCAACATTTTGGGAAATACACTTTCTTCCAGAGAGTTTATGAAAAGGTTGATGCAGTACCACTCTGCCTGTATGTTACATGTAAATGTGCAGTTAAAGCCAGCAGCCTGTTAGCTTAGTAGGGCTGGGACGATATGCTTTGTCCCGATTTGATTCTTTCACTATACATGGTTGCCCATTCGATTTGTATTGTGATTTTCATTTATTGCGATTCTTTATCGGTGAATCATTAGTAAAAATAAAAAAAATTGATTCTAGGGAAAAGAATCAATTTTAAAAATCATCTTAGAATGAAGACAGGAAACCGGGAAACAGCTAGTCTGGCTCTGTTGAGAGGGTGGTACCGTAGATTTAGTCTTTTCATTTTCTTGACCTCTTGTTAATTAGTAAGTTTTGGAGCTGTCCGAAGGCTAGGCCAGCTGTTTTCCCCTGTTTCCAACCTCTATGCCAGCTAAGATAACCTCCTGCTGGCTCTAGCTGCACATTTATGTTAGTGTGTATAGAGATGAGAATGGTATTAATCTTATCAAACAAGTATAAATGTACTTTACTGCCTGTCAGCCTGTTTCTAATTTGGTCTACCTGGCCTTGCAATGTACACAAAACAAAACACAAATGTAAAAATGTAAGTTAAGACAACCATATAACTGGGCAACTGCACTTAGAAATTTGTAATTTGTCCAGCCACAATATCTGACATACACAGGCAGTTCAAAGTAATAAACATGTCCACGGGACAGCGGAATTTTTCTCTGGTGACTGAATTTATGTCATGTTGTCGAACTGCGTGACTGCTCAAGCCATGTATGCCAAGGTGTAGCAGGACTACAGCCCTTGGAATGACACGAAACATAAGAAAAGGTTCCTGCAGCCAGGAGTTTACAGTCAATTCTTCCACATCTTTGCTGCCATATAACTGCTGTGACGCACAACATAGTTTCAGCATTGTTGTGTGTTTGTGTGTGCACACATATTTATGCATGTGTATCCACTCTCTTAAATGAGTCCTTTAAACCAATATTAAGCATTACAATGGATTGGATTCTTTTCTGTTTCTGATGTAAATCAACTCGTTTCAAGGTCTTTAATCATGGCTCATTTTCTTGATACTACCGGAATGATCTGCCTTATTCCACCTTGTTCCAAGCCATTGTCACTTATTTCTGGAAATTTCCTGGATCAAGTGAATTTGGACTGAAAACGAACCAAACTATAAAGAGCGCATTTCTCTGCCAAGGCTGCAAAATCCTCTAAATTTGTTATTTTAATAATAAAATGAAGTTCAGACTTTTTTTTTTATCTGCATCTGGATCAAGATCTCAATAAAATAAATGTAGTGATGGACAGCTGTGGGGTACATGTGCCAGATTTATTCCACTCAAGTAAATCCAGTAGTTCATTAGAAAATAGCACAAATGTTCAAATATGCCCTCACACACACAAAGTTTGTTTCTTAGCCTGTGGCCTTATTTTTTTAATTCTAATGAAATCTGTTGACAGGTTTTTGAGATATCCTGCTAACTAAAGACAAACATCGCCATAAAAAAAGATGTTAAGATGGAGATGTTAATTTATGAAATAAAAATATGATTTTAGGGGGAAATATGAGAATCATTTACTAAATATACATTTTTGCAGTGTGTGTATGCTCGTATGTTAGTGTTTGAGCTTTGAGAGTGGAATGTGCTTAGGACCAATAATAGAGAACACACTTTTGTATTGATCCCAAAACTAGATTGGAAGGGGACTGACCTTTTTCTGACATGGTCTTTTTTGATCGATCCAGCATGTTCCCGTTTTCCAGACAACAGGGTTACACCCGAGCGTGCGTGAGCTGATTGTAGTCAGCTACATAAGATGCTCTTTCCATTGCGATTTGCTCCACATCAATAACATCTGTTGAAAATAATGCTGATTTGGATAACCTTTTCCAGCGCTTTGTGTGTTACATGAAGGCAGCCGACTAAATGGTCTCGTCTTGATACAAATAATTTTCTCTGGAATGAAGTGACTCTAAATAAGAAACTTGTCTGGACTGTAATAAAACCAATGTGTTATTTTGCTGTTCATCACTTGACCTCTTTGTTCATCATGCTTTCATTCACTTATCACCATCCTCAAGGGGGCAACAATTAAGAGGGATAAATCCACAGGGGCTATTGTTGTGGCGAGGATCATGAGAGGAGGTGCAGCTGATAAAAGCGGTAAGATGAAAAACTCTTTTATCAAAGTTGTGTCCACTCTACTCTGTCGCACTAGCTTTATATAACGTTGTAGTAACATTATAATGGCGTATAGTAAATGTTACAGAGAAGAGCATGTGATACAAATTTCCATATGTATTTCCAACACTTTGAAGGCCTGATCCATGAAGGAGATGAGCTGAAAGAGGTGAATGGAGTCTCATTGGAGCACAGGAAGCCAAAGGAAATCCTTACTCTTCTGGTTAGTCTCACCTCCTACTACTTTACAAATTTAGATTTATTTTTTTTCAACACAAAACGCATGTAGTTTATAAAATACGATGTATTATCATAAATTAAACTACCCAACAATATATAGGCCTACAAGTACAGCTGAAATGATTATACTTTTAACTTAAGATCTGAATTCCTTTCTTCTTTTCAGTGTTGTAACTTAAACGATAAGGCTGACATTGTTCAATATATAGCTTATTGTCAACTGATCTGATGAAAAAAAACAACAAAACAACAGCGCCAGTCTGTCTGTCAATACCTTTTTCAACTTCTCTACCATGTCTGTGCCTCTCAGCTCCATCCATGTTTGTTCCTATTAAAGACAGAAAACCTTTAACAACTAACAAATACTTTCGAGAAGATCTCAGTCATATCCTAAAACAGCCAAACACTGTAGTTTTTAGCAAACGTGACTCTAACAGCAGTAAACAGTGCATTTGTTTTGGGACTATTTCCTGCTGCGGATTAATACACATTTGGTGCACTAGTGAGCATCTAGTATGTCCTGGAGCAGGATGGCCTATTATGAAACTACATTGCCCATGTTCATGAAAAAAAATAGCATGGGCAGTGCTGTGGCTCATTGAAGTATTTTAATAGTTTCTGGACAACAATGGAGCTTAAATTAATAGCAATAAGATATATCAGGATTTGACTGCACAAACAATGTGTGTTAGTTACCTTTGGGCAGAACCAAGCTAGCCGTTTCCTCCTACTTCCAGTCTTTATGTTAAGCTAAGCTAATCGGCTGCTGGGTGTCGCTTCATATTTTCCATACAGACATGAGACTGGTGTCAATCTTCTCATCTAACTGAAAGCAAATATGAATTCCCTAACATATCTAACTACTCCTCTTGCGCAGGCTTGTTCTCAGGGTGAAGTTACATTCAAAATCATTCCTGCTTCCTCCAAGGAAGACATGTCATCACATAAGAAGGTACAGTAAATATTAACTACATATATTCCTGTGGTGTGTGTTTTTTTTATGTTAGCATGCAATCTGACTGCATGGGGAAAGCTGCCCAGCTGGTTTCAGTAAAAAGAGATGAAATCAGTGGTATCTTGTGTGTTTGGTTATATTTTGTGTTTTTGCCACGGTGCTGTCACTACAGCAGCGCATTGTCAAGAACAAAATTCGGGTCATACAGTCAAGGATAAGACAATAACTAACTTAATTACGATTTACAGCTTTTTTTATCATTTAAACACTTGATTTATCATTTTGCACCCATTACGTGTGTTGAGCTACATCAACTCAATTTAACATTAATGATTCTACACAACTTATGTGGAAAATTTGAAGTTCCCCAATCCTTTTCTTTGTCTAGGAAGAATTCTAGGCCACTACCGCCACATACATGAAGTGGATGTCCAAGCTGGAAACGGTTAGAGCAGGGAGCATTTGCAATGGATTAAGACAAATTATTTCTCTGATCATGGTCATTTCTCAAGAATGACACCAACATATGTGAAAAAGCACCAGAGAAAGATGTTGTGTCCATTGCTAGGATACAGAAAACATTCACAAAGCTGCAGTAGGAAAAGAGAAGAATAAATGAATTACATATAATGTGTATTTTCCTTTGTCACCTATTTGTCTGAAACCCTGTTTCAGACAAAGTCTGAAATTTAAAAATCAAAATTTTAGGTCTTTAAAATTCTTAAATTTACTGAAGTATTGTTTTCTAGGTCTTAAATAATTATAAACAGGACCTAATTTTCCGACGTCCATGTAACGCTACCTCTAATGCTCTTCTTTTTAATTCTTTGGGGTTGTAGTTTTTTTCTTTTGCTAATCCAAATATAATTTTGCTGTATTACGACTACAAATGAGACCAACATGCAACTTACATTGCAGCCAATCAGCTATGGGGAAGTCCAAGTTAAGCGATACTTGGCTTGAAAAAACTGAATTTAGGGCTTAATTGACGTTGCAATAAAGGTCTTAAAGGTGCTGTAGGTAGGATTCCAAAGATCCAGGACTTAGCCAAAAATTTTTAACATCAACTTCTCAGTCCCTCCCCCCTTTCTGCTAAAGCCCAAAAAGGTCTCCTAAGCCCCTCCCCCCACAAGGAAGAATTAATGCGTGCGCATGAGCAGTGATTGACACGCAGTTAGACACCTCCCCCCCGGCCCTAATTGGTGCATCTTAACAGGAGCTGTGGATTTTTGTAAATCGCACTACAGGCTGTAGGTGGTGCCAGAGGAGCAGGATTTCTTTTTTTTTTTTTAAATTACCTGTTTCATCTAGTTCTACTGGAACATTGGTTCAGTTTCAGCAAATATGACAGAAAGTTAGTTTTATAAGGCTTACCTACTGCACCTTTAAATTTCATTCATAATGCTCTTGAAATGTCTTAAAAAGTCTTTAATTTGACTTAGTGAAACCTGCAGAAACTTAAAAAAAACAAACATGAAATGATTTTTCTATCCTCAGCTGTTTATGCGGGCTCTGTTTGACTATGATCCTAACGAGGATCCCACCGTTCCGTGCAAGGATGCAGCGGTAGCATTTAAAAGGGGCGACGTCCTCCAAATTGTCAGCATGGAGGATGACACCTGGTGGCAGGCCTGTCACCTGGGTGACAGCAACACTCGGGCAATGCTCATCCCCTGTCAGCAGCTCCATGAGAGGTGGTCATTTTATGCGTGTTAGTCGATAGCTACATGGTCACTCACTTGAAAACACTGTCATGTAATATCTATAAGACATTTTGATGTTTTGATACAGCCTTGTTTTATTCGCCTCTCTACAGGAGAGTTTCACTACAGCGACCTAAAGCCCTGTTCAAGCCTCCACGAGTCAAACCGCCAGGTGATGAGCCAACGTTTGTCCATAAAATCACCACACCTGAAAAGAATAAAACCTTTTAACACTTTACCAATAAACATATTAAAGCGCCTCTAGCGCTAAGCTGGGAGGTGACAGGTCATGTCTGAAGATCCAGGTCATGGGTGAGTTCTGCTGCCCTCCTGTTGTACTCACTGCTTTTGTTTTCTCCACATGCTACACAGATGAGAGGGAAGGTACTGTCGGTTTGAATTTGCTTTTGAAAACTTACCTTGAGCGTAATTTACATGATATAATACACATGTATAATTTAGGTTTTGGTTTTTTTAAAGATTTAAGGCGGTGCATTTTCCAAAAATAATATTCATGTAATGCTCCCCGCACCGTATTTCCAAAATGTAGAGGATTCTTTTAAATGTTCCTCCAAGCGGGTTTATAGTATCTGGCCTTCTTCAGTGTGCTAGTTTTTCCGCTAATAATCAATTTGTAATAGTAAGGTAGTTATTAATATTTCTAAATTGTGTATATAATTTCTAAATAGAACTATTATTAGAATTTCCAAAGCAAAATATTAAGACATTTGGGTCAGAACATATGCTAATACTTTGAGTATGAAATTTCAGAGCAACGCACATGTCATCCCCTTGTGGTTTGTGTCCACAATTTCCTCACTCTTTCCTCTTCTCTCTTCCTGTTTTTTCCAGTCCTGGAGGACGTAGATGACGGAGCTGTAACAGGGATCCACATTGGTGAGATTTTTGACTTGTTCCATTAAAAACCCACTGATACTGGAAAATGGACCAGTATGATACAAGACAACACAACTCAGGGCAATTGAACATGACAGCTCACAACAACACACATATAATGAATATATATTGAACTTAGCAATACAATTAAATGGAGACAAACCAGCAACAAAAGGAGACCCTGGTTATATTTACATTACAAACCAGTTCATATGATGATGTCGTTTTGTGGTTTTGGGGATTTGAGGGAGAGGACTAGAACAGCAAATGTGGTTTTAGCCTTTCCATTTATCCCATTTGTCTTGATCTCATGGATTGGATATGATGTGCTTGTGTGTGTTTGCGTGCATATGAGCAGTGCAGGATGTTCATATGGGGGCGTGCACTTATGGCTGATTGTAAAAAGGGTCCTTATGTCGGTAAAAGGCAAGGTAATTACAGATGTTACATTATATCAGTTCCAAAAGTCATGTGTATTTAATAATGTGCATTTCATCTTATCTCAGGCCAGCTTCCACCTGATGACGTGGTTCAGACTCTGTGTTTCCTCTTTGTCTGGCATGTAAACCTTTATCGATGCTGCACGACTAAATGACTGTATGCAGAGTAATCCGAGCAGAAAGTGGCTGAAAGAGAAGGGACATAACGGAGTACTTTGTGTAGATACACAAGTAAAGACATGGTGAAGGGGGAAAAATGTTGTTTAATGAAACAGATGAGATATAAAGTTGTTTTTTTTGTTTTTTAGTGCCATTTTCTGATACCTTTTTAAAGGTCCAGTGTGTGACGTTTTTAGATGTTCATTATAAAAATTTGTGTTGCCCGTTCATAAACTTATCCTTTTTCATGAATATTTACCACCACCATCAATTCCTTTTGGCTTGAAATTTTACATTTGCGTTTGCATGAACTGGGGTAGACGCTCCATATTCATGCGCCTTGAAATACTTTAGACGGTAAGGGACATACAGGACATACTGCTCCGCCTTTCGCGTTTTTGCTGTCACATGATAAACTCACAGGTGCTGCTAACGCTGCTAATGGGTATCGTGGCTTCCCGGCCCCGGCAAGTTTGAAGAAGGAAACATGGAGGACCACACGCACCAGCGGCGCCAGGATTTTGATTGTAGGTGGGCCTCCAGAAAACTGGATGGGCCAGTTAAAATAAGCCAAAAAAAACGGGTTCCCCCTGCATACAGACAGCCAGATACTAACGTTAACGTTAGCATAACTGTTAGCCTACTTGCCTTGCTGGTGTGAGGGGGTGGCTACGGGAGGACTTAATCGTCACTTGTAACCGCGTTACTTAAAATGGCACGAGTTTCCTCCTCCTGCTCCTCGGAGCGTTTCTTGCTGAATTTAAATGAAAACAAGCTGCTTTGCTTTGCGTTTCATATTAGCTAATAGCTACAGTCTGTGTCTGTCTCATTGAGCTTGCTTGAAAAGCTTGAGCGCAAACGTCATTCATTTCATTGGATCACTTGCTGGTGACGATGCAGCCTGTGGGCAGGCTTAATAGTCCACACGTGGGGTAGAAGCCGTTGATTGGCTGAGAAGCTTTCACTCAAAGCTTTCCTCGGGCTGCTTATTGGATGAACTGCTAGAATGAAAATCACTCACTACTCACTATAGGCCTGGTTCAAAATGGGCGGGCCCGGACCTAAAATGTGTGACCACACGTATTCAAAATCCAAATTTCAGGAACAAGAGTCTTCTTCTTCTCCCAGAAAAAGAAAAAGGATATTGAAAAAAGCAAGAGACCGGCGTCATCAGAAAAACGTGTGAAGGCTACCGTAGCTGTAATACGTACTTTGAACTGCGTGGCGCGAGAGAGTTGATTGCGATATATGATCTCAACACTAGATGGGAGAAATTCCTACACAGTGGACCTTTAAACAGAGCCAGGCTAGCTGTTTCCTCCTGCTCCCATTCTTTATGCTAAGCTAAGCTACCCGCTCTAGCTTGATATTTTAAAAATACTCTGAAATAAAACAATATTGTTTTCCAAGTTCTAATCATGTGCCAATTGTTCAGTTATCTCTCCTTACATCACAAATATGTCAAAACATATTTTTTTTTATGATTCATCTTGAACTCGGTGGCACCCATCATATAAAACAGCACTTTACGGTTAGCTTGTGGGTCACATTAGCCAGTATGATAAAGAGAGCCTCTTTTAGCAAATTAGTATCAAACACACACCTCCTACACAGTAGGTCAGTTGGCAAAAAAATGTTGTTGAGGTCAGAGTGAGGCCAATGCAAAGGATTGGATTAAAATCCCTCTTGTAACTATACCCAGTCCAGATATTAAGTTTAACTTTAGAAATAGAAAAATAAGTTACAGAAGCTAAAAAGGCTTTAAATTTTTGTTTCACAGTGACTTTAACAAAGAGGGGTTTTCGATCTTCTTTTCTAAGTCGCTGCAAGAAAGCAATAAGCAAATAATCATATTTCCCAAAATATCAGTATCAAGTATTACTTCCAATGGTGAGACTGACTTATTCAGTACCACTCATAGAAATAAAATGAAAGTAGAACGGACATTCCTATTAAAATAAACATAACAGGATTATTATTTTATATGGTCCGTTGCCATTGCAAAGAATTGTGACCATTGTGGTGGGCTAACTCATTATATTTCTATGGTCAGTGCACAGTGCTGAGTGCCATTTTCTTTTGAACTCATCAAATAAATGGTCTGGGACTGAGAGTTTATGTCCTCTCTCTTGCACTGCTAGGTTGAGGTGCATATCATTTCATCTTGACATGAAGGGCACAGGCCCAGTTCATGACATACGTTGCATGTATTCACTCACCCTTATTTCATACTGTCGAGTCAATCAGAAATAGCGCGCAGCCTTTCCAAAAAATGTACTAAGGTTTTACAGCTGAGAGCATTTTCAGTAACACATGATGAATTTCAACGCCAGAATTACTTAAGATTGACAATTACGATATGTTCTCCTCTAGACCTTATTTCATTCTACGAAATCAGATTTTTTTTTTGTTGTTTGCTGTATAACAGCAGTATACCCTTAGAAATTTCTGAGTGAAATCATCAGTTTGAATCCCATGTAAACAAAAGTTTGAAATCTCTCCTCATAGTGGCATGTTTCTTAGAATGAAGCCCGGAGAGGAAATTGACAGATATGCTTACAAAGTGAAATTGCAGCTGACGTCGAAGAAAGCCTGGCAGCATCACTTAGCAGCAGTTAACATCATGAAAGAGAGCGAGCTTGCCAAGCCAGGCCAGGCCAGACCAGACCACAGTCGCATGGCAGACGCTGGCTGTCAGACAGCCTACAAGCGACGCGTGACAGACTGAGTTGTCGTGTGTTGACTGAGATTTGTGCTGTTCAGGAGTGTGCTTGACACCAGAGTTTGGGTGGCAGTGTTGATGGTTTTGTCTTCTATTCTGCCTCACATTCCTACTGTAGCTCTCTCTTCTGTCATGGTCCTTGTTGCCATCTGAGTATCTCTGATACTTTTTAACAGTTTCTAAGAGTTCTTGTTCTTCTTCACACTTTTAATCAAGTGGTGTCCAAGTGGTGCCAAAGGGAAGCAATGTTGGTGAATCATGGAAGTAATTTAGGTCTTGAAAAAATCAAACCTTATATGTGCAGCTTATTAATATGTGAAAGTAAATTGTGGTCGTAATAAAACTAAATAACATGAAAATGGACCAATTAGATCGTCATGAAGGATAAATACGGCCTTTCTTGTGTCAAAAAATGTCTTTCTTTTGTGTTGTTACGGCTGCACTGATCATTATTTTTTTATTTAGAATAGATCAAATGACTTTGTGTAATGTTAAAGGGGTTCGCTGATAGTGACAAACCCACAGAGAATTGTCACCTGACTCTGCTCCTCTACGAACTGTTTTAGCATCTTTTAGCTCATTGCTGGTTCATTCTCACCGCTCTCATCAACTTCAATTCCGGCACCAAACGGCTATATCCTCCTGCTAGGCTTTCATTAATACACCTGGCAGGTCAATGGTCCCTGTTTCTCTTTTCCAGCTGGTTTAAGGAGGAGTTTCCGACTCGGGAGAAAGAGCTGTCTGGCCGGAGAAGCGGCTCGGTCCGGGAGGTGGAGCACGGGGGTACACGGCTCAGTTTGTCCACCTACCTACATAGAGGTTATCCCCTACCTCAGAAACCCCAAGGACAGACACCGTCTGGTCGTTCTGGTTGGTACGTATAAGCTAAACATACAGTTGCATAAAGAAACAGGCACGTTCCCATCTTCTGTGAAAAGTTTGTTTTTCAAGCACAATGCCAAAGCTTGTAGCTTCCTATGCTATGAATTAGTCTATGAGCAAGTAGTGTGACACATGTATACAACATTGCTTCATACAAAGCCTATAACATGATAGTTACTGTGGTTATATGTACAGTATTGCACATAGCTGTCAATTGTGTTCTGTTTTATATCACCCCTCTGCCTGTTTTTGTCCATATAAAAAATTAAAAACATGATACCATTCACTAAAAGGACAGTTTTATTGAAGCCGTTGTTGATCAAAAAAAAAAAGTAATGCATTGATGAAGATTTATGTCCCCACTCTTGAGTGCACGAACAATCCTTTACCATCAGAACCACGTAAACACTGTCAAAGAGCTCCAAGTCAGAATATATTGTGTTCTCTTAAGTTACCAAGTGGCCCACCCCATATTCACTTCTCTGCCAATCCTGCAGGCCTGCTCTATGTATTTTTTGAGCTATATCTCTCTCCGGGGAATTTTACATTGAGCCCCCGCTGAAGGGGTTTCTTTAATGTCATATTATGATATCATATATATCAAAGAGAGAAGAGAAGGGGAGAGTTGCAAAAAATTAAGTCAGAGAGGAGAGAAACACAATGAACTGAAGAGGTGCAAAAACAAAACCAGATAGAGAGGAGATAAATGAAAGGTGAACGGAGAGAAGGGGATGAGTGGATTGTGAATAAGATCCCTCCTAATGTCAGCCAAGTGCTCCATCATCAAACTGGAACAGTTAAGACAGCTTGGATTTAGATTTAGACCTCTTTAATTGAGTTGGAGCTTACCCTGACTCTGGATTACGTTTTACTGTCTGCTGTGAAGGCTCTTCATTGACCGGAGGTCATCATTAAGAATATATAACTTATTGGCAATGAGAGTTATAGACAGGGAAACCAAAACCCGGATCGCTAAAACAGGACCAGCTGGATAATGTTTGACCAGGTTGGAAATATATCCATTTTTGTTTGCATTGCATGCGCACTTTGAATGAAACAATAGACCGTTATGCCCCAGGAAAGTTGGTGAAAGCGACTGCCAGCCACTTTTAAGCCCTACAGATCGTGTATCTTTTGAAAAGAAAAAAAAAAGGTCAGTAGAAAGTATGCGTAGAGCCCGATGATGCTCCTCTCCAGTTCTGTAGAGCAGCTGTTAAAGACATCAGCAGTGTTAGAGTGGAGAGTCTATAAACTTGATATTTTGTAACGTATCAAGCTCATGCAACGCTATGATGGAAAAGGCAGGTATGTCAGGAATCCTACTTTCAGACAGCACTCCATTAGAGTCTGATGCAATCTGGGGCTGTGGAAACTGGCTTTAGAAGAAAATCCCAGATGCTACAGTATGTGTGTATGCTTCATCACCTGCATCCTACACTAAAAGGACACTGACACTGTGCGGCTTTGCAGATGTCACATTTAGATGTGATGCTATAGATTTTCTAGGGCATAGGAGCGTTTAACGTTGAATAGAGAGACATAGGCTGAGAAAAAGAGCGAGGCTGGTTGGAGAATCGTTTTCAGACTCAAATCAGTATGAAATCAGAGCTCTGTCTGTCTGACTCTCTCGCTCCCCTTCTCCTTCTCTGATGATAAAGACAGATGTGTCACTAGATCACTGAGCCTATTTGATGTCAGGAATTGTGAGGAAAACATTAGTACACCAAGATATTAGGAATGAATACCCACATACAGAACTCAGTGTTTTCATTTTTGTCTCAAGGGCCCAGCGGCGTTGGCGTAAACGAACTGAAGAGGAGGCTCCTGATCTCCGACCCTGACCACTATGGCGTCACTGTGCCGCGTAAGACAGACATCCAAAACTGTCACCTTTACCTCCCGCGCCCACAATGGTTTCTCATCGTTTTACAGCTGTGTTCAAGCTCCCGTCCTGTTCTCTTTCAGACACCTCACGTGAGAAGAGAAGGCAGGAGAACGAAGGGGTGGATTATCATTTTGTGTCAATTCACACGTTTGAAGAGGATATTCTCAATCATAGGTACATATGGAGGTGTCGCTCTTAAGGCTTCCTTTCCCATGGTGTTAAAAATAGTCCCACTCACTCACAGATTTCTCCTGATTTTCATTTCTACCGCTGCCTGATTTCTGTCTGTTCCTGTGCCTGTTTCTTTCTGCCTCAAGGTTTGTAGAATACGGGAGATACAGGGGACACTACTATGGAACAAGTCTAGACTCTGTGCACAGAGTGATGGCTAAGGGCAAGGTGTGCCTCCTCGATGTGCACCCGAATGTAAGTATGCCATTAAAGTGCCCATATTATGAAAAAAAAAACACTTTTTCTGGGATTTGGGGTGTTATTTTGTGTCTCTGGTGCATCCACACGCATACAAACTTTGAAAAAAATCCGGTTTCTGAATGTGTCCTGCATTCAGTCTCCGGGTGAGCTGTTCAAAATCGGCACGGCTTTCTACATCACAAGCCGAAAACAAGCTGGCTAACCGCAACCGTTAACCGTTAACTGCTAGTGTTAGCATGCTAACGCTTGCATGCTACCTCGTTCTCAATAGCAAAGCACTGCTACAACACACACAAAAATTCATCATAATCTACAAAAGAACCACTTGTGCACCCTCGTTTAGAAGTCTTCCAGCTAATCCTGCCTTGTAACTGACCGAAGTTGGAGAAACAGCCTTTCTTTTACTGTCTATGGAGCTAGCTGACATGATCTATATCTGAGCTACTGCGCATGTGCGAGTGCAATCAAAGATAGTACAGAAGAAGAAGAAGAAAAGAGGCTCACTCTGTAGTTAAAACAGAGACCAGGTGAAAATAGGAGCTGCAGCAGTGAGAGAGAGCTGTGCAGTACAACAAAAATATGGTGTTTTTTGAAAATTAAACCATGTAAACCTATTTCTGGTTCAACCTTAAAATACAATTATGAACCTGAAAATGAGCATAATATGGGCGCTTTAAAAAAAAAATTGACTGAATTTGATCAGGTGTCTGAGGAAAAGGGAGCTTTTAGCAAAAATAATTCACATGTTCCTGGTAAATCATTCATGGGTGCTTTAAAGTACACATGTTAATTGCGACGATTGCCTTTTCAGTAATAAAAATCTATAGTTTTTCATCTTATGACGTCTTGATGTTTAAATAATAAAAATGAATTTTCCAAGGGCCCGTAGTATGTGTGTGTGTGTGTGTGTGTGTGTGTGTGTGTGTGTGTGGTCCACACTACAGTGTTTAGTTCCTGGCAGTGGTGCTTCCCTTTTGGCCAGGCCCTCAATTGACCACACAATTGGCAGTGTTCGTATCCTGAGAAGCCAGTGAGGGGTTGCCTGCTACTGGTTTGTTGGGGTGCCTGGTTTGGGCAAAGGAGAGATAGCATGAACCTCCACTTGTTACACCCTGCCAGATAAGGTCCTTGCTAACAAGTACGCTCTTCACTGTCCCTACAGCAACAGTGGGAGTTAGCAGTTACGGGTGTTGTGGTACACCAGGACAAAATCTGGAAAAAGAAGGGTATAATGGATGGATTCCTTATTCTGTACAAACTACCATATCCGGTTGCAACATTTCAGATTATTCAACATTTACTTCAAGAGCTGGGCCCATCTTCTGAAAATTATTGTTTTCTTGTAATGTGTCTACTTTGTTTACACAATTTATTCTACCATAAATACTTTCTGCCTTCATCTGACCTATGTCTTCTTCTTTTCTCCGTCACCACAGAAAATAAAGCATGTGTACACATCTGAATTCAAACCATACGTGGTGTTTGTGAAGCCTCCGCATATACAGGAGCTGCGCCTCACCCGACGGAGAGCTAAATTCACCTGCACTGAAGAGGACAAGAACTCAGTCAGGAGCTTTTCAGTAAGACAAACTATAACCTAAACACACAAAGCACCTGAGTCCACCGGGTACACATGTGGAGTCAGGTGCTTGTTCCATGTCTTGTAACATGCAGGGCGGTGTGAGGTCAAACACTCTGGCCTTAATGCACCCACGCAACCGCACCCCACAGACATGCACACCTAAACTCCCCTCACTCATGAGCACACCTTGCCTTGCACATGGCTGACCCTTTGGTTTGCATTTAAGAGACGTTTAAGAGACAGAGGGAGTTACGAGGCTTACTTGGTGGGTGGCTTCTTGTTCCATGACTGACGTACAGGTGAGTATGTCCAGGATATGAAGGGTTACACCTTGTGTGTGTGTGTGTGTGATGGATTGAAATAATGACTTATTGAGGTGATCAAAACAAATCTCAAAACAACAGCATATATGTTTGATGGTAGATTTGTGGCAAAAAGCTGCTTGGTTACTTTCATAATCCCCATCTGGTTTCTTCTTCACTGTTTGACCCTGGCTGCCCATGTTGCCCTTATTAAACCCATGAGGTCACACACCTGTGTTGCAGCCATGGCTGGAGTTTGCCCAGTGCCAAGCACCGCATCCCTTAGAGGGTTCAGGCGTATCTTATGGGGCTGTGCTTTCAACTTGTACTACAGCTGGTGTGAAAAGGCCTCTTATCCTTTACTCTCAGCATGTAACGATGTGTTACGCCTTGGTCAGTAGAGCTGAATGCTCACGGGGGATTCCATTCCATGTCCATGGACAGTATGTGCAGATTATTGTAAAACATCTTTTTGGACGATGTCACCATATGGTCAGGCTTTAGCTGTTCCGTTTCCATCAGCAGTGTTTGTCCGATTAACAATGAAATCATCATTAATCATCAATTTGTTTTAGTGCGGATTCTTTTCATCTATTGCTTGATGGTTAATCAAAGGACACTCAAATCAAACTATGAAAGGAGCTGGATGGAGGTATTATAGCATCGTGTTACAGCATTTTATTTACCCAGGTGTTCTCTTGTGTCCCAGGAGGAGGATTTTGAGGACATGATTCACTCGGCCGAAACTATGGAGAGCCAGAGCGGTCACTTGTTTGACAAGGTGATCGTTAACGGAGATATCACCGTGGCGTTCAGAGAGCTGAAGGCGGCCCTCGAGAAACTGGAGGAGGCCGAAGTCCAGTGGATTCCTGCAGAGTGGATTTGCTCTTCGCCAACAAAAGCGCGGAGAAGTTGTGGTCATTTGGACAGCTGGATTTAAACTTTGAACTTACAAAGAAACGCACACAAAACAGGACCAAAAAAAAATTTGTCTCAATTATATGTAGTTTACCTTCAACATTGCATGTTTGTCATATTTTAAATATTTTTACGTTTGTAAACAAGTCCTGTGATTACCACAGTTTTCCATAGTGTCCCTTAGTGTGTGTATCTAATTAGGCAAACGGAATCCATCTCTCTCTCCCTCCGTCTGACTAAGAGACAGTTATTCTGTTGGCATTTGGCTAAAAAAAACATGGACTCGCCGGACAGAAAAGAAGAAGAAAAGAAAAAAAGGAAACTCTGTAGAGCTTGTGGCTGAGTGTAATCCTTCCCTGCCAAGTCGCAAACATCAGCATGTAATTATTCTGACAGCTGCTGCACTTCAATTAACTGTAATGTACACCAGAGAAATATTATTAGTAGCAGTCAGGGAGGCATTGCGCCAACAACATGCTGTACAAAATAGGGGCACAAACGAAAGATAACAGTCAATTAAAGACTGCAAATGAAGAGGGAAGCCCTGTTTAATGGATGTACGTTTCAGAATTGTGTACATATTGTAGATGAGGACTATATCTGCTTTAACGTGTGTATGTTTCACAATGATTGTACCGTAGACGCTATAGAAACTTGGTTGTTAAAGATTTTAAGGGGTTGTATTTTTAAGCACCCTACACTAGAAATCTACTCCATTATGGACCATTAATTGTAAAGAAGCCTTCTTTTTTTTAATACACAAACCTATTGAAACAATTATGAATAATTGGCAGAAACTCCCCATTAGTGACACTCCATTAACAAATACTCATATTTGAGCATCGCAGCTGCCTGACGGGTGCAGATGCTACTGTTCTGCTTCACACAAGCTGCTTAATCTTATTATTTTTGATGGCTGCATTCCTCCACATTCACGGTGTTTCCTTCCTCCTTTTTGGATGCTGTGTTCAATTGGGTGTGAAGGAGTGTTAATGTGTCTATCATGTTGGGTTTGGGAGGAAGAGGGAGCAGTGTGATGTGGGGATACGGTAATGGCTTTCTAGGGACTTGGGCCTTCGCAGACGTACAGAGAGAAAGTTACGACCGCACATAAAAGCTTACTGTAAAAGCATGGTGAGGCTATAGTGGATTAGGCTGCAGGGATAAATAGCACGTAATTTTATTTTACAGGTATTTATTTGACTTTGGCAGGCTCATTGTCTGTGTTAAATAGGTGAGTAGAGATGCACTCAAAACGTACAAACCAGACTGTCACAACAGTCGCACGTCTGCCAGGTCTTGAAGGCTGTCCTCAGCCAAAGCGTGGCAGTATAACTTCATGACACCACTGAGAATCTGCAGGCACCCTCTGAGATCATAATGATGCCATTTAAGACACCGGAGTGATCCAATGAAAACCCACCGTTTTATATTCACTGCAGCTCCAACTTCAAACATTACACAGCAGTATGATGTCAACTGGTCTCGGATAATTTGGCTCAATCGCGTAACTGTCTATTCGAAGTATGTAAAAATAAATACGACTGATGTTAAAACAATATCTCCATCGTTGCATGAAATTTAAACTTACAACGCAGTAAGGCACATGCTGAAAGTACATGGGAGTTAATTATACAAACCTGAAGCAGGAAGGGGGAAAAGGTTTTCAGTTCATGAAATTGAAAGTCATCTACTGATTTTCATTTCCTAATTTTGACACATTAAAGCCAGACTATGTAACTTTTGAAAGGAGAACTAACACAATCTTCCTCTCACTAATGAGCAGTTGGATTAATTAGCAATAAAACGCACCCTTCATCAATTCAATACACTCACACATGGTTTTATTACAAAAGTAAAACAGAAAGTGAACACACCTGACTTGACCAGAAGACACGTTTGTCACCCAAATATGATGTCTTGAAACCTACAAAGCTATAAACACAACATTGACAGTTTATCACCTTACAGACTTATTATTGTACATAGTGTATTAGCAAACAATTTGCATATTCATCACTCTCCCGTTTGCTCTGTTTTGGTGTACACCAACTCCTGAGGCAAATATCTGGTTCTTTAGTTTAAACAGCTTTCTTTTCCCTTAACCATCAGGACTCTGAACTCCTCCCTCTGCCCTCCTCCTCACAAGCGTTACCCTGATTGTGTGCCGTTGTTGTCCATGTATGTGTTTGTGCTGCAGAGAGTAACATGCTGTACCGAAAACAAATGCCACCGGCCTTGGTCGCGGAGCTAATAAACAATCTATCTATCTATAAACAGTCTAATCTAAATGTTCGACTGTTCACCAGCTGGTTGCTAACATCAGTTTGTTTGTTGCTGGTTGGGTATTATACAGTAGGTTTCTAAAAACAGCTGCGGCTGGAAATGAGCTTGATGAGAGCAGTGAAACCAAACAGTAAAGCTGAATGCCGTAAACCTCATGAGCCGAAAGATGTTAACATGTTTTAGTCTGAGTGATCTGAGGAGGGAGTGATAATTCACTGTGGGTTTGTCACTACAAGACACACCTTACACTTACATTGGATCCACTGTTAATATAAAAAATATAGATTAGTGCAGCTTTAACTGAAGACATCTTGGTCATTTTGCTGTAATTAACTCCTCTGGTCACGGTGGCCTCTGTTCAGTAAAAGTCTTGGCGCATACAACAGCAGCGTGAAACACCATGAACCGCATTTGATAAGTATTATCAAAAATCTCTTATTCCAATCGATACGTTAGAAGTAATGCAAGATCTACATTTGGCACAAGCTATACTTCAGGATATTTGGGAACTTTTTTTTTTGGTTGGTTTATTTCTGTATCAAGACGATAAAACAGTAATCCAAAGGATGACATGCTAAAGTACATATTTCCAGCACGGTCCCAATTTCTCCACAACACACTTGATAGTGACTTTTGGCCTGAAGTTTGTGAACCTGCAAGACACACACACACACACACACACACACACACACACACACACACACAACCCAAACAAGAAGAGATATATGTCCTTCCACAGTGTTTTTTAGAGGTCTCCTGGCTGCCGAATCTAGGTGTGTTCCCAGCTAACGTCAACAGTTGAGCCGGTGAACATATCACAGAGGGACGGGAGTAAATGGTGTGTGATAGCATGTAGCATTCTCCGGCCACTGCTGAGGAATGTGAGCGAGGAATTTACTGCACCTAACGGGGATGCTTCTGGTCCATGTGTTTTTCTGCTTTGAAACCATCGAAACTCAAACTCCCCACCAATACTGCTGAATTATGAACAGGGGCGAGAGTTATGGAGCCCTTTAATATGTTTAACGGTTAAACAAGTGCTGCTCGGATTTTAGCCATAACCTTCAAAAGTTGGTTGTAGGCAGGAAAAAACAACGCATTTTTATCACATATTTACATAAAGATTATTCAGAGATGATTGTGCATGGCAAAGTCATTATCACTGTGCTATATCCAAAAAAGTGGAGTGTTTGGATGTCAAGAGGAAAAACATACAGGGATGACAGCTAAAGTTGAACCACAGTCATGGCCGGGTTGGCACTGTGGGTAGAGCAGGCGCACATATACTGATAGGTTTATGCTTCGACGCAGAGGTCCAGGGTTTGAATCCGACCTGTGTCGATTTCCTGCGTGTCTTCTCTCACCCGGCTGTCCTGTCAAAATTAAAGGCAGAAAAGCCCAAAAAAAGAATCTTAAAAGAAGTTGAACCACAGTCTTTGAACACTGGGCCCAGTGCCAGCATGGTCATGTACGAAGTTCCACTAATAACGACGCTAAGCTTCTTTCAGGCCCACTTTTTTGTAATAGTTTACAGTCCTTTTTGCTTCAAAATGGAGACAAACATTTACAAACATGAGCATTATGGTTGGATTAGCCCTGCTCACACTGCAGACAGCGTGAAAGATGCACATTTCTGACACTCAAATGCACACGCTGACACACTTTCGGACTCAAAAAACCAGGCGTATATAGGCGAGGATCAATTTCATTTTCCAGTGTTAGTGTTAACTACATTAGGAGACAATTTGTACTGAAATCCATTTCAGCTCAGCAGGATTCACTGCTGAACATGAGGCACAGTTTCGTGGTTTTGCTGGTTATTAGCAACCATGCAATTACACCCATAAATTTCCAGAATCCCCTGGTAAAACATGCATTAATATCTGCTGACACGATTTTTGGTAAAACCGCGAGAGATTCTTACGCCATGTAGAAAATATGAGAGCATGTCGGAGTGCTTAGCCCAGGCTGCCGTCACACCAGGCAAAATCTCACTAGTAAATCTGATGACCACATTTGCTGATATTCATGTGCAGTGTTTTTCTTATCCTGGAGTGCTACCGAGGCTGCCGCTCTGCAAGCTTTTCCTCACAGAGCTCTCCAGAGAAGGGATTGATTGGACGGCGGGATAGCCAATGGGTGGCTCAGCAGCAGGTTATTTGAACTCTCCTCACACAGCTCAACTAAACCAGACAACATCCTCTGACTTTTCAAACATTTTTCTCTCACTGAGTCTGTCATCGTCTGTCTGCTCAGTCACTGCTCCCGTGGGCACAGAAGTAAGAGGAAGGAACACTTTTCTTTTCTTCTCTTTTTTTTTTTTTTAAATTACGTTTACATCGAGTGTATCCAGGATGGGAACCTGCCACTTCTATTTACATCTGGAAATCAACTGATGCACCTGTTGATCGAGGAAAACTCTCTGTGTTTAACAATGAACAAAGTTGCTGAGATGAAGTCTGACACTCAGCTTCATTTTGAGGACAACGTGAGATCAGAGGAGAGGAGCAGACTGAACTGTGTAGACTTACCTCAGAGCAGTTTAACAGACGGACAGAACGCAGACCTGCTGCGATGCCAGGAGACCACTGACGACAGCTCTCCTATCAAGTACAGAAGATATGGGTACGCCCTTGTGGTCTGTGCTGGAAATATAGTTCTAACCAGTTAAAACGGGGTTGTGTTTTGTATTACAGTTGTAATATGTATCTTAAAATTTAAGATAATTCTCTAACCTGACATTTTATTCTTCTGCCTTTTCATACATAGTTAAATAGCTATTTGCAGTTCTTTAGACGTGGAAGTTACAGACAGAAATAATTTAGCATTGTGTTGTTTCATGTATAAATGTCCTAGTTTAAACGGAGGGGATTGTAGGTGGTCTTTGTGTATCTATGAGGCAACTTGTGATTCCTCCAGGTCTCGTCTGGGTGGGGTCAAAGTTCGCCACAAGAGACAGGTGCTGCAGGACATGGCCCGGCCGCTGAAACATTGGCTGTACAAACACCGGGACAACCCCTACCCCACCAAGACCGAGAAGGTCCTGCTGGCTCTGGGCTCACACATGACGCTAGTGCAGGTGAGAGACAAGCCTGTGGAAGAAAGCAGGGATGGTGGAATGAAGGAAAAGTGAATTCAGGGATGTGTTGATTTTGAAGTTTGTGGGTTAAAAAAATAAATCATTGCTTATTCTATAACAATGTGCGTCTGTGCAGGTTTCGAACTGGTTTGCGAACGCCCGGCGGAGGCTGAAGAACACAGTGAGACAGCCGGACCTGAGCTGGGCCCTGAGGATCAAACTGTACAATAAATACATCCAGGGGAACGCTGAGAGACTGAGCGTGTGCAGCGATAACACCGACTCAGATGGTACGGGCTACAGAATCATTTTATAGTGTGTTTAAGATCATTTCTCTTCCTTTTTATAAATGGAATTCTTGAAAAAAAAAGACTGGATTTGGAAACTTCTTGCCCACTGAAACAGCAGTTCATACGTATCATAGTTTGTAACATCATTTGAACAAGTACGACATGAAACAAGTCACCGTTTTGTTTCCATTGCTGCAGATGAAGAGTGTCCCTTACAAACTCCAATCAGCCAATCGGACTTTGGCAGGTCATCATCCCACAAGAGCGTGCTCGAGAAGCAGGGCAGCGTCCTCGCCATGGCGGACTCCGCCAACAGTGACGACAGCGCGTCGCCTCCGTCCAAGTACAAGAGCAGTTTACTGAATCGGTATCTGAACGACACGCTGCGGCACATGATGGTGGCAGAGGCTGACGGCGTCGCCTCGGCCCGCAAGAGGAGGAGCCACTCCGAGTCGTTCAGCTCCAACGAGTGTGATCGAGATGTTGTATCTCCGGCGTCGTCCTACGAAACAGAGGCCAACTTTGTCTACCACATGGGTGAGAGATGTCAGCGTTTGTCAATGTGCAGGAGAATATCACACATTAAAGCAGAGATGAGTGTTCTTACTTGAGAGGAAAATGCCACTTTTAACACAGAATCTGCACTGAATGTGTGTAAAAAGAATCAGGGAAAGCATGTTATAATGCAACACAGAGGGGTAAATTGGGAGAAAAAGAGATGATAGCACCCCCTGTCCACAGAAATCAATAATGCATCTTCCTTGTTAATTGCAGATTTATGTTGAAAGTCAGGTAAAATTACATTTTAACTACCCTGCTTCCCCTCAGTTCATTTTTAACACACCACAGTGTACAGTAAAATATGAAGAGACTGAACAGAAACCTCCACATGGTCCCAAAGAGCTCCCTGACATTAATAAATCTCTGGCGTTCCACTGAAAGTCAGAAGCTCTGCGAGATTTAATTATAAAGTTACAGCGAATCTGGAAGGGAGTTTGACACCTGGGTGCCCTTTCAGACCTATAGGGAGCCCAGCATACTGACAACCCTTGAATCCGCTAGAGGTACATGAGCCAAAGCCTTTACAAACATTACTAATAAAGACTCATGCAGACGCTGAAATCCCTCATTTTAAAATTGGACGGAGCTCACGCTGGCTGCTGCTGCACACCGCAAATATCATTTCCATATACTAGAATGTGCCATTTGTTCCGCTTCAGCTTCTTGCCATGGTGGAAATGTCCGGTCCAGTCTCAAGGACAATTACAGAATGTCTGAGACTTTATTCTTCCCAGGGTGAGAAGTGGGAACCTGAGCCAAATGTAGAAATGGAGCAGTCTGTCAGTAAAGCACTGAAGACGTTTCGTAGAGCGACAGTCAGAGAGCTGCCACTCATCTGTGAGACATCGCAGAACCAGATCACTAATATCCATTTGGCTTTTCCCATCACTCTTTGAGGGTGTTGCTTCCCTGACTCATGTGTGCTTTGGCAGGCAGCTCCTCCCAAGTGTTACTTCCCTACTCAAAATCAATCTAAATGTACATGACATTATAAGATTTGTGAAAAGATTTTTGAAACCAATTCTACTCTTTAGCATATATCATCAGTTTCACTCTAAAAATTCAACAAGGAATGCTTTAAGTTCCTTTTTTATTATTTTAGAACCATATCCAGGCAAACATTACATCCTGGTCCCAGTCTAAAGATGGTTATTTAATGGATATTTTTATAGTCTGTGTCAAGGCTTAATCTGTATCCTGGAAACTTATTTTAACCTCAAATTGGTCTATAGATTGGTAACTTGAATAATTGGGATAATTCATCATTTTAACAGGCTTGTGCTATATATTTAACCAGTCAAATGGTATATTGTATAAAGTGTACTGTCTTACCTAAACTATTAAATACATTTTACAAACGTTTTAATTATATCAATTAAACAATGATAATTCAAGGATTCTCATTTACCTCATTCATTTTAGGGAATAGTTGGACATTTTGGGAATAACGTTTATTCACTGTCTTGCCAAGATTAACAATCTATAGCAGCAGGTTAGCTTTGCATAGCTTAGCATAAAGACTGGACACAACTGGGAGCGGTAACTTCCTGGAGTCTCCGCTGGTTGCTTTGCAATTGGTTCCGGTTGTAGCATAGCCTATTGGTAGCTGGATTTTGTAACCATTGGAAAAAGACAGGCTAGCTGTTTCCCCTTGCTCTAGTCTTTATGCTAAGCTAAGCTAGCCGGCTGCTGGCTGTAGCTTCATTTTTACTGTACAAATACAGCCTGCAGATGATTAGCCTAGCATAGCTCAAAGACTGTAAACAGCTAGCTTGGCTTTGCCCAAACACAACAACAAAGTCCATCTACCAGCACATTTTAAGTTCACTAAGTAACATCTCATTTGTTTTATCTGTTCAAAAATTGAAGTCTTACGTGGGGATATGTCCCGGGATATGTTTTAAATTGCCGCATGAACTTTTTTCCTTTCGATTTTGTACAGATAAAAATAAAAAAGGTATAACATGTTAATTTGTGAGCATTAGAGGTGCTTGACTAGTAAGCTGTTTTTTTAACCTTTGGACAGAGCCAGGCTAGCTGTTTCCCCTGTTTTCAGTCTTTATGCTAAGTAAGGGATAACGTAGAGCGAGCCGCGCATTTTTGCGAATTAGAAACCCAACAGGGTGATGCAGGACCTCGACGCGAAGCGGAGGTCTCTTGAATCGGCATGAAGAGAGCTAATAAGCGTATTTCCCAAAATGTTACACCATTCCTTGAAACATGTTATTGCTTACGAAATCATACATCTTTTGGAGTATTTTGGGGTTTCTTAATGTCATAACACACTATGTGGCAAGCACTGTTTGTGCAAACTTTTAATGTATCCCTGCTGGTCATATTAAGGGTTATTGCAACAGTATGGCTCCTCTGTGGAGGTGAAGTGGAAAGTCAAGCTGCCAGATTCATGACAGCCACTAACACCATTAACACGTTTATACTCCACCCGTGAGATGGCTAAAAGTAAACCTCATATGAGGAACTAATAAGTGATGCCAATATACAGTGTCTTACAAGGACACTTTAAACATATCAGTCTGAATCCCACAGGCAGTAAAAGTCTTATGGAATAGTATAGTGATGTTACGATGTTCTGTATAGGAATGTGAGGATGTTTACACCATATAATATGATACTCGCATCGGCTTCACTATTTCCCTTGAAAAGGCTGGAGAGTCATAAATGTGTCCAGAATCATGTTTTATTAGACGCAGAACGGCGAAAAACATATCTGGACAAATGCCTTGCTGCGTTTTCCACACATTTTGTTTCAAATGAAAACATGCATGCAAGGGGAGTTTCTTGTTCGTGAATACATATACGCAATAAGGAAATAAGATGTTACAATATTTTCTGAGTACACAGTTGTTTTACAGTGTGGATCCCAATGACACACCTGTGAGATGACTGACGGGATTTAAACCAATATTGTGGGAGATCACACAGATACTTAAATCAGCTCATGTAGACAATAATTAATTATGAATGGGTTACATAGGACTGGTATTAATAGAAAGCTAAATTCCATATACAAAAAATTATCTATGTTTCAAACTAATTCAAATATACTTATTCATGGTTACATGCTGCCAGTCCGACATGCCGCCACTTCGACATGCTTTTATTCAGTCATGCCGCTATTCCGACATGCTGCTATTCCCTAACCCTAACCGAAACAAAAATTGGCGGAGTGGTGGGACGTTTGAAAACAATGGAAGTGCCGCCACTCCGACAATTAGACGTCAATGTCGGAGTGGGGGTATGTCGGAATGGATGGCGGAACCCCTTATTCACTTTCTTGCCAAGAGTTAGAATGGAAGATGGTTACTGGATGGTAAATAGGAAGCTAAAACCAGCAGGTAATTATCTTAGCTAATATAGCTTAACAAGTCTGGAAGTGGGGAAAAAAGCCAGCCTGCTATGTCTGGAGTCTCCACTGGTAACACGTTACTCTGGTTTTTGTACAGACTAAGCTAACCAGCTAGCTGTTTCCAGTATTTATGCTAAGCTAAGTAACAGTCTCCTGGCTCCAGCTATAGCGTACAGACCACTGTTCATTAGATATGAAGCTGGAGCCAGGAGGCGCTTAGCTTAGTTTAGCACAAAGAGTGGAATGAGGGGGAGACAGCTAGCCTGGCTCAAGTAATATGTGTGGTCTGTGTGAAAGTACTCATGACAAAAACAACTTTTCGAAAAAATGTATTGACATGCAAATTAATTGCACCCAAAAAACACCTCTGGTGTGTTAAAGCCTTCAGTCCGAAGGTTAAAATATTTCTTAGTGGGGGGCTATGTGCCAGACTGTTTTATGACGTAAACCTTGTATTTTTTTGCTCTTTAGTTTTTGGACAGATTAAACAAATGAGATAAAACGTGTTATTAGTGAGTTTTAGGAGTGCTGGTACTCAAATTTTGTTACCTTTAAACAGAGAGAGGCTAGCCTTGTGCTAAGCGAAGCTAACCAGCTGCTTGCTGTAGCTTCATATTAAGCGTACAAACACGAGAGTGGTATTAATCTTCTCATCTAACTCTCGGCAAGCAAGTAAAACAGAGTAATTCCCAAAATATCAAACTTTTCATTATTTGTAAATAAATAAGGTTCAATGTACAGTAAGCTCTAACATGAAATTATAACTATACTGCAACACAGTGTAATATAAAACAAAGCAGTCAGGAGCTTCATTACCCCTTGTACAATGTATTTGTAACTGATCCCTGCTATAAGTTTGAGACTCAGCAGAGATAAAACAATGTTTTTTTCTAGGTAATAAATACAATAGAGGTACTAAAGTACTTTATTGGCAAAGCATGTTATGGCTAAAGAGAGAAATGCTCAGGGACATTCAGTAGCAAAAAAGTATAAAACAGAAAAATGATTTACTATCGGCAAGTAGTTGCTCTTGGCTCCAGCCTTTGCTAAAGAAATCAGAGACGGGGATGTTTTGGGCTGTTGCATTCTGTTGCAAGACTGTGTTTCACAGTGGGCCTCTAATTTCCCTGTCTATGGCTCTCTAAAGAAAAATCAGTTTTGACCATTCTATCTGCTCCAATAAAAGGCCTTATTCCAAAACTGAAATGGAAAATAAGTTCTACATATAATGCGCAGACCTCAAACATAGACTGTGCAAGCAATATAATGCTACTTTAAAGTCCTGCTCCTTCTTCTAAAATAGCCAAAGAGATACTGTAGTTTCAATTTAGGGCATTTAGAGAGAAAGACCCTTCCTTCTTTCACAGATGTAGCGAAGTTCTCAGGTATTCATTTGTGAGACACTCCCCTGCCTGTTGGTATAATTGAATCAAGTTCTTAGGCCATGGTCAAAAAAGATGGAGATGTGCAGGGAGCGCTTTTGGAAAGCAATAACACATAGTGAACTGGAACAACTTTACAGGTGCTAGCAGAGCTTTGGAAACCTGAAAACACAGAGTCAGTTGCTATTACACGGTGCAGTTATCAGATTTTTGTTTCTCAAAAGCTCAAGAGAAACAGTGCATTGCATTTGTTTTGGCTATAGTAGCTAGCTAAGCACTGGCAGACTGGTGCACTGAGTCAAATCTTTTGGGCACCATAAAACACATCCCGAGAGACATACTGGACGAGTAGTAACTGTACACTTGCATTTGGGAGCACCTTCATGTGAACAAACACACACACACACACACACACACACACACACACACACACACACACACACACACACACACACACACACACACACACACACACACACACACTTAACCCATGCAGATGCACGATCACCCATGAATACACACATACTCACATGCTGCAAATTAAAACTAATATTTATCACTAACGTACAGCCAAAATGCCTAATCCAACATTGATTATCCTGTGAATATTCTCTGTTTGCAATTTCACTGCTATAAAGTAAACTGATTCTTTGCATATTTAGGTGAGTCTTTTTCTTCTCTCTTGCAGACACAATGGACTATACTTCAACTAAATGTGACAGGTAAGTGTATTTATTCATTGCTTAATCTGCAATCGAAACATGTGTTTGCACTTTTCAACTTTCATCAGCTTGAAAAGTAATACTAATCATTATCCCTCTTGGAAGTTGTTCTTGAAACTGAACATCCACCTCTAATTCAGCCATATTATTCTGGCTTTATATCAAGAGAGGAGAAGCAAATGTACCATTTCTGCTTTGGATTTCTAAAATGGCTCTTTGGCTGATTTTAGGAAAGAGGTGAGATGGCATTTAATAATCTATTTAATTTACAGTTGTCTTTTTTCTTCATATATTCACAGACAACAGCAGCATGGCCGAGGCCAGCAGAGACGAGACGATCAGGGCTGGAGGGAGATCCACGCCGCCGTTGCTCTGACCAGCCTGGCCCAGGGGCAGAGCTGCACAGCAGACCAGAGCAGCGTGACAGTGCCCAAAGCTGGCACGGGGCAGAGCTGCACCCCAGAGCCCTTCTCGGTTACAAGGACCACTATCATGGACAGGATGTGTGTCACAGGACCCACCGCTGCTCTGAGGCAGAGCTGCACCACGGGGCCCACTCTCACCAACCGCATCATCCAGAAGTCCTCTCATATCTCTGAGGTCCAGACTGTTAACGTGGCCCTGGCAAACAGTGTGTAGGCATTTAATTTAAGCATCTGGTCTATCGTTCCATATAGGAATACCAGATGCTTAAGTGCCTTGCAATATCTGTACAGCCTCTGTTATTTTGTAATGCTGATAAACTTTGACGTTTAAATAATTTTTACATTGTAAAATGGAAAAACTAACCTAATGCAGTTGAATATTTTCTACTGTTATTGCCATGTTTCTAATGTCTTTTGCCATTTATTGCCATCTGTTGCAGTAAGTTATATTAACTTCCATGAGACCGGATTATCATCCAATGCTAAAGTTTGACAGCAGCTATTTGAATAAACCTGATGTGAAATCTTTTGACCAGTCCTTTGCTTTAAATCATTGCTTTGCAGTGGCTGAAGCTGCATACTTGTGTTTTACTGAACTGTATTTAGTGGTAGTTTTCATGTGTGCAATTCTGGGTCTCGCAGTTTCATTATATACTTTTAAATTGCTTTTAAAAGGTTGTAGCCTAATATAGGCAGAAGGGTGGCATAGTGGAATGAGCAGGGAGACATGTCTTTAAGTGGAGTGCTGGTTAAAGTTTTTCTGATGAGCATCGATCCAGCCAAAGATGGATTCAGAAAAGGTTGGTGACCAAATGTTTGTATTTGCTAAAATACATGTCAGTAAATCAGCATAAGTCAATGAAATATGATGTACAAGGCTGACCCACAGAGGACATTAACGATAAAGCGGCTATAATCAAAAACTGTGGTGATGAACCTAATTGCTGCTGCTTTTTCCCTCAAGCTTTTTAGTGTCTTTTAACTAATTTTTGGGTATTCTGGCCCACAACTTCACTGTTTTGGTTCTCTCTCATCGCTGTCATAGCTTCGTTTTTCGGCCACAACAGGCAGCTGTTTTCAGAGAAAAGGATCTGAAAACCGACTGTATGCTGACTTTTTAGCACCAAACGGCCAACATACAATGTTAGCAAGAGCAACTAGCCAGTGAACATTTAGCATTTAGAAGCTAAAGAGCAAGGTAGTTTCCCTATAGGAGTTAGCTTAGTGTAGCCAAAAAACAGAGCTAAAATGAGAGTAAATATTGCACTTACGTTTGTCAGGTCACCATTAATGCAACTCCAAATGAATGCTAATGTTACTCCATGTCGGCTCTAACCTTATGTGTAAAAAGGCTTCTGCTAGCTTCTTATACCGACTTAAAAAGTGAATACCAACTTAAAAAGTGGCGTCAGCTTGTTTCCACTGCCCCCAAGAGGCCTTAAGGTCAGTTAGTGCAGGTTCAGGTTTTTGGAAGAAACTCCTGATGAAATTGTGAATGTATTGTAAAGAAATAATAAGGTAAGTTGCTCACAAGTACAACGGAATGTCTGTCTGGGTAACAAAATCCTGAACAGCTAACATCGTTATGGTAGGTGAGACATACGACTGTCATCTGTTTTTGATGTTAAAACAGCATTAAATGCCAAATAGGCTCAGGAATTTTCTGACCTCAATCAACTGCCAAAAACTTATGTTATTGGAAATATGGAGAAAACAATAAGCCACAGGAGAATGTCTGATAGAGACTTGTGGTGAGTGTCTTCCATCTGGGGACATCCTGACACCAAACATAAGCTTGTAATCACACTCAGTCCTCTGGGACTATTTTACAAAACACGATTAACAGGACTTTTCCACTCCCGGTTTTTGTCTGTTTTTTGACATTTTGTGCAAAGAATGTTTTCAGTCTTGCATGTACGACAGGCTAGTCATCAACAAAGTTTTATGGAAAGAGCAACTCACTCCTGTTTCCACTGTAAACCTGCTTTTGATTAGATGGGCCTCTACACACGGAAATGTAATGGCAGTTCTCAAATGGCAATTAAACAATAATTAGTCTTGAGTGACGGCATCTCTTGAGGTTGTCATTTATTTCAGTTTGAAATAATACAAGCGTTACTGGACCATAACTCTAGCACATGTCATTCAATTTTAAGGCAGATATTAATGTAACATATTGCTTACTTAAATCATAAAAGGCGCACAGCAAACGCAACAGGAAAAAGTACAGCAAGGTCAACATGATTTTAAACAAGAAAAAAGGAATTCAAACAAATAGCAACGATACATCAAATCCATACTATACTTTAGACAGGAAGGAAGGAACAAAGCTCTTAGGAATGCTCTTATACTATAGATGTGAGTAATGCCTTCATTAAGTCAGTGGGACATTATATGGACCACAGCACCACACAGAAATGGCTAAATAAATGGGGAGAAAACAAGCTTAAAAAACAAACTGCTTGCCATTTTGCCAGATCAGGCAAAAAGAAAAAATGAACTCAAGTGAGTAAAAGAGCCTATTTTATTGTAAGAGCTCTTATTACTTTAAACCTTACACTTGTAGCTGTGAAAGTTATGGTCCAGATCAGACATGCAAAGACAAAGACAGGTTTGGTTGTAGGACATCCTAAAAGACAAAAGATGGTTACTTGTCTTGCATATTTCCCTGTAATCGAGGAAAAACAGAAAAAACAGGAAATCTGTTTATTTGAAAGCCTCTATACGTTCTGAAGCACTGAATTTGATGGAAATCACCATCAAACGAATAAAAACTGGATTAACAGTAAAAAAATGAACTGGTGTGAGTAACTGGGGTCCATTGTGGAGCTTTCACAGTGTTGTGGTGCATAATGACAGATCACTCCCACTCCAACAACAAGGCTCTTCCACCACTATCCTCAATCCAAGTGATGTGTTATATATGAACTTGAAGAACATTTTGTACTTTGCAGCTACATAGAAGTTAACATTTACAGCTCACAAAGCATAAGCAGGGAACTTGAGGGGATATCTGTATTGACTATAATAAGTTATTTTGGGTAGAATTTGACAAGCTATGTACTGTAACCTACAAATTGGTTCATGTAATAGGCACTATGCTATTAACCTGATGCCTTAATGTACAGCAGAATCACTGCTGCAAATAAGCTATATTCAAACCAGACATGTACTCTTATGACGTACTTGGCATGGTTATGTCAATTTAAAACACTATACTTCCTTAGGCAAGAGGCTATTTTTGTATGATCCTTTCATTCATGTTTTAAACAGAAAGTAGTGACAGATGATGTCTGAAAAGGAAGTGTGCAAACAGCAAAGTCCTTTCGACTGATGGAACTACTCCAACAATAAACTCATCCAGTTCCCTCTCTTTCTCTCTGTTTCTGGTCCGTAGTCATTCCTATCAGGTTGGTGCTTTTTCTTTTGGTTCAGTTTCAGGGTATGGAACAGTATCCTCCACATGCCCTGCCACGGGCCTGCTCCTGGTCCCCCAGACGCACCCTCTGACCCTGGTTTTCACTCTCCCAGAGCCCCGGAGTCTGGAGGATCTTCTCCACAAGCTCCTCAAAGGCACACTGGACACCATCTTTGGTCTTTGCACTGGCCTCTGTACAAAGGAAAGAGGGTTACCAAGATTTAAGAGATCAGCCAAACTGGTAGAACACTTTCCTAAATGTTAAGAAGAAGAAAAACCTACACGTCCGCTGTAAAATCCAAAACCGAGCAAAACAGCTTTCTTTTTTACAATATAGGAAAACTAATGATAGAGATTTAAAAATATCCATGTGTTGACAAACATGACATACAAAGTATGGAATGACTTCATTTAAGAAGCCAGAGACATCCAGTGGGATGAAGACATCCTCACAGCGGATTAAATCAACGACATCTTCTTGCCCAACCCTTTTCAAAACCCCTTAATTTAGTCGTTCTAAAATGGAAACTCCACAGAAATGTTAACGTAATTTCCCAGAGTGAGGCAGATTGTAGATGAGAATCAGGAACACGTGTAGACATGGATGCGATAAATGAAAGCCCGCTAGATTATAATCATAATGCAGTTCTTCTGGAGTGGCCGCATCTTTCAGCGCGAGAGACTCCGAAATGCCAAAGCAGTATAAACAACGCAACAAACCCAAAGTAAAATGCACGATTTACTAAGTGATGTCTTGACTTGTTCCAACTACACAATTACAGTTCTGATCTTTAAGTACAGTATGGTAAGCTGCAATGGCTATACAGTAAGTTTACAAGTTCTGGCTCTGTCAGTTTAAATGACCATGTCTGACCATGTCTGATTTTTACTCTAACACGGATACTTACCAATAAAAAGCATAGAGTGTTTCCTAGCAAATTTCAGCCCCTCGTTTCTGTCCACTTCATGGTCGTCCTGAAAACAAAATAGACATCCGATGTAATTTTCTCTATGTGGAATAACGCATGGTAAAGGATTAAACATAATGTTCCATGCAAGTAAAGCAACACCAACAGCTGGTAAACTTGTATTGTATGTGTCGAACTGGCAAGAGTGACAGACTCACCTGATCAATTTTGTTCCCAACCAGCATCTTCACAATGTCATTGCGTGTTGTGTAGGTTTCCAGTTCATTCAGCCAGTTGTCGAGCTTGGTAAAAGTCTCGCGCTTTGTGACGTCATATACTGTCAAAGCCATGCAAACGAGAAAAATGAGTTAGAGGAAATATTTGATACGAGTATAATAACATCTTTCTTTTAGTAATAACAATTTTAACAGGACACTGCAGTTATCTGACAGCTGTTGATTTGCAGTTTTTATCCAAAGTGACTTACATGATCATGTGTAAAGAAAGTGCTACAAAAAAGTGGGTGGATTCTTTTTTTTTTTACTGGAAACTGAAAATTGTCTCTAGGTCGGGTGTTTTTTTTTTGTTTGTTTTTTAAAAAGCATCACTGTTTACCAAGTATGACTCCCTGTGCACCGCGGTAGTAGCTGGGTGTCAGAGTGCGAAACCTTTCCTGTCCGGCTGTGTCCTAGAAAAGAAAACTTAAGATGAATGGAAGCAAAAGACTCCATGACACCAGACTTTTAAGGTAGCTACACCAGCCAGCATCCACACTCACAGACTCTGACTTTGACATGTGTTCCTGATAAGTCTGCAAGGTCTGTGAAATTGGCCATTGCTTGACAACTTTTAACTGACTTTTTGCTAAAGCCATTTCTTAAGGGAATTATCCATAATTCTAATGTTAAAAAAACAGGAGTGACCATTCAAGAATAACCACAAAAACAGAACACTGTAGCGCTAGCAACATCTAATTTACATAGTTGTGTAGTTTTATTTTCTATGTAAATATGCTTTTATTGATTTGTTTTCATTCAATTAGACAGAACATTATAAAATATATGCAATTCTTATATTTAAAAAATAAGGAATGCTAGGTTGTGTTAAACTACATGCAATATGAGCCTTGTACCTGCCTCAGCCCATGTTACATGTGACTTCACAAAGTGCTGTCCTCTTCCTCAAAGTATTTTGAGCCCTCTGGCATCCTCCAGCACATGCACATTTCTGCTAAGAAAACAAATAATAAAGTCTATGGGAGATTAGTGTTTTGGGCTAAGGTTATGGCCTCACTGTGTATGGTGTGTTTTCATTGGACATTAGGACTTTGTGCCTCATGAAAGGAAGTTAAATCTGTTTTTTTCCATGGTTATGGCTGAGCAATGTCGCCATCTTGTGGAGAAACCCTGTAGTTCGTCATGTTTTTCAAGACTAAAGTATGGCTTCATGACTTCAGTCTTACCCATATGGCGAGCTTTGCTTTGTTCCCATCTATTGCGACTGTCTTTACTTTGAAATCCACACCTGGTCAGCCATGAGAGAAAGAAAGAAAAGATAAAAGGCTTTAAATTGCCTGTTTGGAGCAGTTTAGCAGTTTCCATACTTCTGTGTATATGTGTTTATGTACATCTGTGTATGTGTGTAAGTTGAAACCTATTGTCGCTGATTGCTCTGGGTCAAAGGTATCTTCTGTGAACCTCAGGAGGAGACTGTTAGGAGGAATAAAGATAACATGGAAATAAGGAGGGCATACAGTACAATAGGCTTTTGTGAGTTGACTACAAGCTCTATAAGGATCTTACTCAGTCACAGGAAGAACACAACAGCTATACAGTTGTAATGGTTACAATTAGGCAAGCATCATTATCTCTTATCAGCAAACAAAATACCAGTGAAAAGTTTTACATATGCCTATGTAACGTTGACGTAATATGTCACCAAATTGTCAACAGAAAGTATTTGGCCCAAATTGGCAGAAGAAAAAAAGGACAACACTACCAGCTAGCTGTAGCAACAGCTGCTGAGCAGTAGGGAATAAACTTACATAAGAAAAAGAATGTCAACATTCCCAACAGGCTAGCTAACGTTAGGCTCGCTACAAACCGAGACAAACCTGGACTTTCCGACTCCACTTTCGCCAATTATCAACAGCTTCAGAGTCGTCAGCACGTCGTCATCCATATTCCTATAGGAGCTAGTTTGACTTGCACTTGGTGACGCTTTTAAATATGAATTTCACTTGTTTTTTAGGGCATCAGGCGGCTACTGTAACAGCTCCAATAACAGATGACAGCCTGCTGGGCACGCAACTTCCGCCCAGCCTTGGACGCATGACGTCACGGAGGTTGACGCTATGGGTTGACGCCTTTTACTGTCTATGGTTGACGCTACGTCCATGGGTTGACCACTGTCTATGGGGTTGACGAGGTCTGAAAATATATTGAAATAAAATAGAAAATAAAAATTAATGTTACTTACAGGTAAGTCATTATTGTATTCTTGTAGACTGTTTGAGTAGTTTTGTACCTGAAGTTGTACAGCGTGTACATTAATATAATTAAATAAAGTTTTGTTTGAATTAAATTACATTTAATTTCATGAAAAATGTACAAAACAATTTACAAAATGTCAAAAGTGATACGACTGTTTAGAGGTAAAGTATTCAGTCCTAAAGTGTTAAATGATAATGTTAGCATTCAAATTTTACAATAATGAAAAAACTGTATTTATACTTTATTTGTCAAGAGGATCTGAATTTGTAAAAAGTAAGTTCTGCGACATATACTGCTTATACAGCTTTTTCATGTCTGCTATTTCGCCCACTGACTTTTGAATACTAAATTACTTCACAAAATGTGGTTTTGTGTTCATGGTTTGTACATATGTTTTAAACAAAGCCACATATTCTTTTGCTAATGCTGGCCAGTTACCCTGGAGCAGAAGTGGATGAGGGAATAGATGGAAGTCTACCATAGAAAAATTATTGTCAATTGGCAGGTAGAAAAAGTAAATAAAGATCCACATTATAATACCTCTTTGTTCTGTGCCTTTGCAACATCCATCAATCTTCAAGGGCCCATTTAATGTGACATCAGCCATGAGAAGGAATTACCTGGGGGTTAGGCAATTGAAAACCATTGACAGTAAGTATTGAAATGGAACTAGTGAGCCATACTACACCAACTGTTCTTCAATAGGCTCTTTGACTAAGCCTTTCCTCAAACCTCATCTGCCTCTGTTCATTACAGAGTGGACCAACCCTGTTATTATGCAAATCTCATGTCATGAAGGAGCTAAGAAGAGTCTGCAGCCCAATAAATACAGCTGGTTGTGAATACTCGAGGCCCTCTCTAATGTGGAAATTTCTGGGAAAAAGAGCAGCTCTTTTATATTTCCCCAAAATAGCTTTTGTACCAAATTCCAACCAGAAACCCAGATTTTAAGGGAGCACGTTTTCAAAGCTATGGGCAGAATCCGCACAGATTGCATAGAGAGACTACTACGCATCTGCTTTGAAATGATGGGTCATTTTATTGGATCTCATCCCTGGTGGTTCTTAATCATCCCCCTCATTCTCTCGGCAAGTCTGGGGAGCGGATTCTTTCTTCTCGAGGACAGAATGTCAAACGATATTGAAGAACAGTTCACACCTGTCGACGGACAAGCCAAGCTGGAGAGGAAATACATCCAAGAAACGTTTCCAGGAAATGATTCCATGTTTTCACGTTTACGACTGAGCACAGATGGGAATTATGCAACTCTCATAGCTACAAGTGACAGGAATATTCTGACTTTGGAGTCGCTCCAGGACATCCTAGACTTAGACTTTAAAGTTAGGAATATGGTAGTTCAGTTTAACAACCTGTCATTTGAATATGTGGATGTTTGTGCTGAGGTGATGGGATCCTGCACCTCTAATTACATTTTAGATATTATTGAATACAGTGCCAACAATATAGACACAATCAATTTGACCTTTCCGTGGTATTACTCTAATTTCAAGAGTATTCCTTTGTATTTAACTCTGGGGAGTGTGAAATTGTACGAGGAGAGTTCAGTAGTTGAAAGTGCTAAAGCCATACAGCTCCATTACTATTTAGATGAGGACAACAAAACAAAGACTGACCTTTGGTTGGAAAGCTTTATTAATTTGGTCTCAAATATATCATCAACTTCTATTCAGGTAAGCAAAACATGCCAGTATTTTAAATGATTGTCTTTTTCTTTTTGAATTAAGTGGCTTCTGTTAAATGTATTGCTACTCTTTCTAGGTGTCATACTCCACCTCCATGTCAATGCAATGGGAATTTAAAAAATCACCAGCTTCCGTCATCTATTCATTCTCCATCACCTATGCCATTGCCATCACATTTTCGATCATATCATGTTGGAGGTTGGTAAAACATCTGCTGAACATGTTATGCAATGACTTTTGGATGTATTGCATTTTTTGATTTCTGATTTCCTTTTAGGGTGGATAATGTGAGGACAAAGGTGTGGGTGGCATCTTGTGGGGTGCTCTCCACAGGTCTGGCAGTCCTGAGCGGTTTTGGTGCGCTGTTGTTGCTGGATCAACCTTTCGTCATGACAGTTGCCTCCTGTCCTTTCATGATATTAGGTAGGTTCTTTTCAACATTCAGGTCCATAAAGTCCCACTGTCCAAGGCTGAATCAAAGTTAGAAAGTAGTCATAAAACAACATTACTTCCTGTTGATCTAAAAAAAATAAAAGATGCATTAACATGACATTATGTCATGTTAATGCATGTTTTATATGCATGTTTTCATTTATTTAATTTGTTATCATTGACATGGCATTCTAATACATTGCTATGTCATATAATATTTTTAGTCTTTTAGACCAGATGTATTGTCATAAGACATGTCGATGTTTCACAATCTTGACTTCTGATAATGTACATTTTCATTTCATGTCACATACTCATTGCAGGATTAAGCAGTTAGGGGGCCCCTGGCCAAACATTTGCTGTTGGGCCCCTAAAGACCAAACGTAATAATGTGCACAGTGAGGGATTACACAGTCCCATTTCCCATTTTTAAAATCTCTTTCTCTTCTGACTTTCAACCTAAAGGTATTGGACTGGATGATATGTTTATCATGATCTCTTGCTGGCAGAGGACCCGTGTTCTGGACAGCGTCCCCGCCCGGCTGGCCGACACCTACAAGGATGCTGCCGTCTCTATCTCCATCACCTCCCTGACCGACGCTCTTGCTCTTTTACTTGGCTGCTGCTCGCCCTTTGGTTCAGTCCGGTCCTTCTGCCTGTACGCAGGGATTTCTATCTGCTTCTGCTATCTGTACAGCATCACCTTCCTGGGGGCGTGCATGGCTTTGAACGGACAGAGAGAAGCAGAGAACAAGCACTGGTTCACCTGTGCCAAGATCTCAGAAGACTTACCATCCAGGAATTCAAAAGTCCTTAGTATATGCTGTGTTGGGGGGAGCTACGATCGAATGACAGAGAAGGAGGAAACTGACCCAGTGAGTAACATGTTTGAGCACTTCTACGGCCCAATGCTGACCCACAAACTGATGAAAGCTTGTGTATTTGTAATTTATGCAGGCTATCTGGCTGTAGGCATTTATGGTTGTTTTATCTTAAAGGAAGGACTTGATATCAGGAATCTGGCTTTGGATGATTCCTACATCATCGATTACTACAACAATCAAAGGCAGCACTTCTCTGAATATAGCTGTAACGTGATGGTAGCAGTGAAGCGGCCCTTCCCATACTGGGATGAGGATGAACAAAAGCATCTGCTCTCATGCATTTCAGATTTTGAGAGTTTGAACTTTGTCAGCGGCACTTTAGCTTGGTTTCTTCCCTTTCTACAATATGCAAACGCATCCGATCTCGATGTAAGTTCTCAACAGGCTTTCCACACATATCTGCGACATTTCTTAGAACTCCAGTCCATGTTCAAACAAGACATCAACTTCACTGCAGACAATACGATTCAGGCCTCTCGCTTTTTTATTCAGACGCTCAACAAAGTCCCAACAAAGGACATGATGATTGGACTCAGGAAAACAGCAGAGGAATGTCCAGTAGAGCTACTGGTGTACCACCCTGCTTTCATCTACTTTGACCAGTACGCTGTCATTATGGACAACACCATTCAAACCATCCTGGTGGCTGTGATCGTGATGCTGGTCGTCTCACTCGTCCTGATACCCAATCCTCTTTGTTCCCTGTGGGTGGCCTTTGCAATTTGTTCAGTCATTGTTGGTGTGACAGGGTTCATGGCACTGTGGGGTGTAAACCTGGACTCCATCTCTATGATCAACCTGCTGATGTGCATTGGTTTTTCTGTAGACTTCTCAGCACACATTTCTTACTCTTTTGTCTCCAGCTCCCAGAGTGATGTGAATAAGAAAGCTATGAATGCATTGGCCCATCTAGGCTATCCGATACTGCAAGGAGCACTGTCAACTATTTTAGGAGTGGCGGTGCTGTCCATGTCTGGGAGTTACATCTTTAGGACATTCTTTAAGATTGTGTTTCTTGTGATTACATTTGGGCTGCTCCACGGCTTAGTGTTCATTCCAGTGTTTCTGACTCTGTTTGGAGCCTGTGGGAATTGGTGTTAAAGTAGGGTTGTCCAGTTTATAAATGACATTTCAAAGGCAAACTGAAATTTGAATTCTTCACTTTTTGTGTCAAGAAATATAATCTACAATGATACTGCAGTTATTTTTCAGAAGATAAAATATTTGGACATACTTGTGGAAAAAACAACCTGTTATCTCTGCTACACCGACGATTGTGATTGGTGTAAAGAAATGGCAATAAATGTATTATGTTTTGAAGTGTCTGAAGGTGTAAACCTTGTGGATTTTGTCTAATTTGTAACTAAGGTATGTGCATTTTAAGTTTTGTAAAAAATAAATTTTAAGTACACAAGATTTTATTTAGTCTTCATTTTATTTATCTCAGCTGCAGTAACATTCATTAACCATTGCGATCACATTGTTGAGAGATTTTGTCAATCAACAGCAGAGTGCCATTCAATGTCTCAGCATAAAAGCATTACATGTATATACAATGTTACATCCCAATCATATATACAGCTAAACATGGATAAAAGGCCAAGAAACTAAATAGTGTCTCAAATTGAAGCCAAGAAAACAAACTGAAAAGGTCCACACTGATAATACATATGCTGGTGGTAATCTTGGTATGAGCTACAGTTTAAATGAAATGCTCAAAAAGCTAAAATACGGATTACATACACTGCGGCTGATGTAACTATTCACAAATTGGGACATTCAACATTTTAGTTTCTACCCACAATCTGTGTTGAAGAAATGTCATATAGTCAAGGACGTCACTTTAAAATTAGACTTGTTACAACTACCTTTATACACAGAGCAGTGTCAATAAGCACTGAGTGAACATTGGAGTCTTTCTTCCACTGCACTGTGCAAAACGTGTTCAAACAGAAAGGTATAGAACTAGATGTGACAAAATTACTCTGCTTTGATGTAATGACAAAGGAGACGCCAATGGGCAATAACCGATAACTGGTCTTGTTTGTCTGAATAATCTAAAGATGGAGTCTTTTTGCATTTCAACTCATTTGCATTTAGAGAAGAAAACACTGATGTTTTTCCTAAAGCTTTTTTGGAAGCTGAACTCAAGACTATTTTAAATAACTTAGCTTAGCTTTAAAATCCTAAAGATCTAGAAATAGTCTATCACTACATAACACAGCGTGTATTTGTTGCATGCTTTTTTGAGGCAAAGCAGCGGTTGTCTGTACACACAGCATAAATGAAATAAATGAAGAGAGCGCAAGTGCATTTTCAAATAATACACTCACCCAAAGTGCTGAGACATTATAGTTTAACTTTATACACTCCCTCCTTTCAAAAGGAAAACAAAAATTCACTTACAGTGGATTCCCTAAAAGGCCACCTTTAAAAATAAGTAACATGGACATATGCAGAGGGGGTGGGGGGGTCAGGAGAATGTATATACATGATCTTCCAATCATCCCAGATACAAAGAATCAGATGGAAAGACAGAGTGCAGCACCCCATTGCGACACTTCTTGGTGCCAAATTGGGAGGCTCGCAAGATAGAAGTCGAGAGTGTAGCCTGACCTTGAAGATATACAAGACAAATAACAATTAACATTAAAAAGGGAATCCTACCAAGATGCTTTTTACGTTTGAGGTACATAATTACATGAATGCATTATTTCCTCCCACCAACGGATAAAGTGACCTGAGCAACATCCTTTACATTAGGCATTTGACCGGTTAACCTTTGTCACATACGGTGAGCCTGTGCAACATACAGAGGTAAGCTGTTACCTCTGAACGCAGGAAAGTCACTACTTATCTGGGAATATTGATGGGATTACACAAAGGGGACCGAGTGAAGATATGACATAGTCCTACATGGGCGCTTGTCAAGAGACTTTGTGAACGCAGGCCATCACTTCATACTCCTCTAATTCACTCATGAACTGAGTCCATCCCTCCTTCCATGACCCCTGAGCTCTTAAAATCTGCCCCCTCCCCCTATTGCCAACCCCCCATTGTTGCAGTCCCTGCTTCTTTTCAACTGGCCTCCAGGGCCTTGCCCTCCAGGACCAGCTTGATCTCTTTGGCATCCAGTGTCTCATACATGAGCAGAGCATCTGCCAGGTTTTTGTGCTCTTTGGAATGAGTCTTCAGCAGGACTTTGGCACGCTCATAAGAGTCCTGGTGACAGCAAGAGAAAAGGTGGTAAGTTTTACAAGAGCTGGTTGAATCGCTGAATTGTTTTTTTTTGTTCAGCTGTCCTAAAAAAATAAATAAATAATAATAAAAAAAACATCACACAAACCTTCAGTAACTGCCTGACTTCATGCTCCACTGCTGCTTGTGTCTCTGGGCTCTGGGATGTCATGTCAGTATAGGTCATCACACCCAACTGGGAGACAGGAAAGGGAAACATATACAGTAAATAAAATGTGCATACAATTATAGCAAAAATGTAGACTGCGATGCATGTGCAGTTCAAATACTATGACCAGCCTGCCCTTTATAAGTCCCATAAATTAGCCTACCTTTTCACACATTCCAAATCTGGTCACCATCATCTTAGCAATCTTTGTGGCACTATCAAAGTCGCTTGATGCACCTGGAGAGGAAGAAATGACATGTTGCCTTTACACATTCTAGCCTGCCAACCACCTTTCTATGTAGAAGAGAATCAAGAACTTACTACATTCTACACTTCATGTTAAAACATTTTTAGGAACTCCTTTTTACCGGTTGTGATGTACTCATGGCCAAATATAATCTCCTCTGCTACACGGCCGCCCATACTGACGTCCATCTGGGCCAGCAGCTGAGAGCGAGTCTCACTCCAGCGATCGTTCTCTGGAAGCATGGATACCTGACAAGAGACATTGGAGATGATGGAAAAAGGGAATGAAAAATGAAGGGGATAAGAGGTAAACAAAGTTTAATGGAATGACTGTCTGCAGACTCTGTGTCAAATTATAATACGCGTTATAATACGTTTACAAGCTCTATGTTTCCTTACATGTCCCAGACTGGGGCCTCTAGGCATGATAGTAGCCTTGTTAATCGGCATGGCATCTTTGGTATAGTAAGCTACTATTGCATGGCCAGATTCATGGTACGCTGTGATGATCTTGTTCTTCTCATCTATTTCTGCACTCCTTCTCTCGGGGCCTTGGAGATAAAAGAAGAAAGTATGAATGAATTTATTTTATTGCCACATTCTCAACAGGACTTTGTGAGTGATCACTATAAGTAAGTGTTTGCTGTGTTCGATGAAAACACACAGACAATCAGGATAACTTATGAGTAATATTAATCACATTATAACAACTAAAAAAAAAAGGCTTCCTCATTACTCACCCATGAGGATTTTGTCTTTAGCAAACTCCAACTCTTTCAGGGTGACCATGTCTTTACCATCGACTGCTGCCTTCAGAGCAGCCTGGTTGACCAGATTTTCCAGGTCAGCGCCAGAGAAGCCCACTGTGCCCCGGGCAATAATATTGGCCTCAATAGCTGCAGAGATAACACGCGACATCAACAAAGATCACACCGATTGTCTAAATCTAGGCCTCAGATGGGGCTAGTAAATGACAAACATTTAGCTTATGATGTCATCTTAAAAAATACCAGTGCTCTGTCCTGTGCCAGTGTGTTCAGTGCTTGAGGACCACCAAACCAAGGTATTCAAACAACTGTAGGTTCTGTCTTACAGTGCATTCAGAAAAAAAAATCTACCGATTTGCCACAGGGTTGTTAGGTGCAGGGGGGGGGTGGGGAGTGTCAATGAAACTGCCCATTTGTGATGTCCTGTTGTGTTCTTTAACCACCCAATGTAGCACAAGAAGACTTTATATTTCACAATTGCTGTTTTCAGTCAGATCGTTTATAGATTTCGACATTTCCGGCCGCACTTCAAGGAGAGAGAGAAAGAAAAGAGACGAGCGAGACATAGCGAGTGATTTGTTGTTGCAGGAAACATTCAGCTGTTACACAAACTCTCGGGCAGTTCAGTGCTTGGGTTTCGTTTTTCTTTTTTAACCTTAATAAGTGTTTTAAAACTTTCTTGTGGCAGTGATGTTTCCTGTTTCCTGTACGGGATTTCTCACACTGCTTCAAACCATAGCTCAAAACACCACTTGACGGCCGACGCAGGCTGTCCGAACGCGGCCTTACAGTGGTTAAAAATATTATATACACCATAACAAAACATTTTAGCAAAAACATTGTTATAATTATTTTAGGATTAGCAGATGGTGATCTCACACCTGGATCCATTTTAATCTTCTTCAGATACCAGTTGAGGATCTCTGTGCGCCCTTTCACATCTGGTTTGGGGACAGTCACCTGCATGTCAAAACGTCCTGGGCGGATCAGGGCACTTAAAAAAACAAGATCAGCAGGTTAGTAAAATACTGATGCTGTGTCAGCATACAATCTGGGTCACTGCAGCCTCATGGTTGCAGTCTATTCTTAGTTTTTGACAAGAAGAGCTGTGTCTCTGAGGGTTGTAAACCTTGACATGAATGTGCATTGTAAGCTCTGATATTTTCACAGGCTAAAGCAAGAGACACAGAGGTAAACATACTTATCCAAAGCCTCTGGGAAGTTGGTTGCTCCAATGATGATCACACCTTCGTTAGGTTTAAACCTACAAAATAATAGCACAGGGTACATGCAAGTCAGCGTCTGCAATGCAGCAGCTCTCCTCTTGCTTTCTGTTATGTTCTCTCACCACAGCAATCTTTCTCACATTCTAATTCACATTTTGAACCATAATGCAGTACTTATAATATTATTATATTCTTTTGTCAACCAACACTGAACTGTACTGTATGCACAGTTAACATGATTGAAGACCGTTGACCACGCTGCAAATCAGTCAGTAGGACACTTTGAAGGCAACCCCAAATTAATGCCAAATTTGCTTTAATGTGAATTACGACAACTCCTAAACTGTAAAATATGCAACAGATATTTTGAGGGATTACCCATCCATCTCAGCAAGTAGTTGGTTAATAGTCTGTCTGGAGTAAGGGTGCATGGGAGACTCGATCCTTTTCCCACCCACACTGTCCAGTTCATCAATGAAGATCACACAGGGAGCATTGGCTTTAGCCTCCTCTAGAAATAAGCAGTACAACAAATATAAAAAATAAACATATGTACCACAATGAAAAGCACAACAATTATAATGTTTTTGATGTAATCATGCAGCCCTTGTATCAGGAGAAGTCAACTCTACACTCTCAAGAAGTTTCTAAGGAAGGCAAAGGGAAAAGGAAAAAGAAATCCCACTGAAAAGGTTCCTGATGCGGCTGGCTCCCACTCCAACAAACATCTCATCAAATTCAGACCCGGAGGCGTAGTAGAATGGCACATCTGCCTCTCCTGCCACAGCTCTGGCCAGTAGAGTCTTTCCGGTCCCTGGAGGGCCAACCAGTAAAACACCTAAAGTAAATAGATGAGGAGGAAGAACGAGAGAGAGACACAAAAACAGATCTCTGAATGTAGTTGTGCAACTACCATCTCAGCTGAAAAGTCATCATACTCTAACATAAGTGCAGAATTTATAAAAATCGCAAAGCTTTTAAAACGCACTGTGAAAGACAGCCCTACCTTTTGGCAGCTTCCCTCCCAATACTGTGAACTTCTTTGGGTTTTTCAGGAACTCCACAACTTCCTGCAGCTCGTTCTTAGCTTCTTCTATCCCTTTGACATGCTCAAATGTCACGTTTTTCATCTGCACAGGGTCCACTGCAGAGTCCAGGCCTGATGTGGTTCGGAACCGTACTATCAAAAATGGTTAGATTAAAGTTCGAAATCACACTGCATGGCTAACACACACACACACACACACACACACACACACACACACACACACACACACACACACACACACACACACACACACACACACACACACACACACACACACACACACACACACACACACACACACACACACACACACACACACACACACACACACCTTCAATACTGCAGGTTAGAATTTGTAAAGAGCAGAAAATGGCTCAGTTATACCAAGCTTAGTTATTTTCTGTGAAGGGTTAATACATGTTCAATATTTTATGTGCATAGATTTAGTTAAGCAGGCAAATGCTGTACTTCATTATTAACATTCACATTTTAACATATTAAAACGTTAACATATTGGAGGTGATTTCATGTACGACATGCAGCATGCATGAAATCAGCTTTAGGACGCTGACTTTAGACTAGCACCACTGACTTTAGACCAGGTTTTTCCTGGTCTGTGGCGGAATTGTTTTCTGAAACTACAAAATAGCACTAGGGAACATTTGCGCCTGAACACGCCTCCTCTTTTCGCTGAACCAGTCCGCTGTGCGTAGGGTGCAAAATAGGAATGATATATGCGTCGGTGTACAAAGGCAATTGCGCTGAGTGCAAGATAGGGCCATTAGAGTAGAAAAGGAGCCTTTACCCGATATGAAGGGGGTCTTGGAGATACCATAGAGTCCAACCAGAAGCAGCACCAGCAGGATTAGACGAGTCCTCCGGAGAGAGTCTGAACAGTTGGAGCAGGAAAACTATACGTCATTACGGTTTAATGCTTAATAATGGAATACCAATTGTGTGATTAAATTTGAGCTAGTTTATAGCGTTGCCTTGTGTGCGTTGTGTCAAGGCTTGGGCTTTCAGGAAACCCTCAGCGAAGCCCCTCTTGTAAGAATCCTGCTGTCCATCAGGTATGTTCTTGATCTTAATCAGGCTGTCTAGACTTTCAACTTCAACCCCCTTGTCACGTGTCAGGAAACCCTGCAGTACAAGGTAAGATTGGTCAGCGATATTCTGATAAGATGACATTAAGTCTGTATGCTTTTAAATTTAACTTATATACTGTTCAATGTTGTGTGGACTGCATGTGACATCTAAAAGGTGATATGAGGGGCCCGAGTGGTGAGGACTTATGGGAAACATCTTGTTATTACTACGATATCTTATGCCATGGGACCTAATATTCTCCTGGTGTAATTATTATGTTTCGTGCAAAGGAGATCTGAAAAACAATATATGTAATCTTCACCTGTGACTTCTGAGGGAGGGGGCGCTAATATACGTCAGACTAAGTTGTTATAATTATGTGATTGACAACTGGTTCTCCAGAGGTGAGGCCAAACAGTACAAAGGAATCTGTTAACTTAATTGTTCAGTGAGAAGATTGTCTGTGCATGTTTCGGTGTATAAAACTGTCTCTCCCGCTCGGCTGTGTGTGCTCCGTGGGTGAATAAAGCTGCATTTGATCTAAAGACATAGGAATGTGTCATCTATGAAGTTGTCTCCATCACTTTCCTTATATCATATTCACTTCACTTTTATCACACCTTTACACTCAAGGCCATCCCACTGGACATGCTTTGTAGGCCTAAAAAACTTAAAAGGTTCACCTGCTCTGCCTGTATTTTTAGATTCCTAAACCGGCAGAACAGCTGGAGGCCCCTTTTGTGTTGTCAGGAAAGTGCAAAGGCAGCTGTTGTCAGTTACTTAGCAAACATAGCTCCATAACTGATAATGTTACTAAATAGTAAGAAAAAAAACATACTATCTATTTTAGGCCGGTTGGTGACTCAGGTGGGCAGAACACCAATTGCCAACTTTTCCTCAAATTTTCTTGTGTGCAGAAGATCCAATGGAAGACATATGTTTCTATTTGACTAGACAGCAGAGAAAAAAACTACAGTGATGTGATGCATTTTCTACTCAAGAGCTGAATATTTTGTAACTTGAAATCTCAGCAGGCCTTGCATTTTATTCCAAAAAGTGCAATATCCTAGTCAGGTGAAAATGTTGTTGCTGCTGGTGAGGCAATTAATATTCTTAACACAATAAGCACATACAAACATATCCATAACATGCTTAAAAAAATATTTTGCTGATTCAAATCCAGCTCTGTGTCATAGCAGTGTAAGCAGTGTGTTAAGATGAACGATGCTCCCCGTCGCCAGGGTTCTCCATGCATTGGCGCCACGGCCAAACACCGTTAATCTAAACACACTGCCCACAAATAGATGATAAAGAGCTGGTTAAAAATCAGCACAGTATCCCTTTAAGGATTTGCTTAAGCATGTTAAGCATGTAAATATCTCGAAGTACTTACCTTCATAAAAGATGGTGTGAATCCTTCAGACTCCAGGGGGCGGTCTGGGGCCGACTGCAGTCGTCTGGTTTTGCTCTTTAAAGTTTTAAAGCCTCTGCTCGGGACCCACACTTGAAATATACAGTAAGCACATGCTGTTTAAACAGATTAAAAAGCTAAACATGTTTACACAGAATATAACTTTACTAGATTCACATTAGCATTATACCGTAAATATACACATTGTTACCGCTGCATTCACAATGTACATGTAAATATAGGACACCATAGATAACATTGACAATTAAGTAGAATATTTGTTATTCTCTACGTAATGCTATTTATATTGTTGTCAAATAGCATATAAACTATTACATAAATCTGTAGTTACCTGGCCAGTGTTGTAGCTCTGTGCAGACAGACTGAAGAGGTGAAGGGTGCTGTCTGGAATAAAACATGGGAATTGCACCACATGAGAAGCCTGGGAACAGAGGACAAGGTTTAACTATTGAGATACTTTTAAGAAAAAGTGGTAGCAGAGGCCCTAGTTGCTTGTTAAAACAGTCAACTAGTAACTAAGCTAATCAAAATGATAGGATTCATCAGAATATCGGGATGGATGCTTACCACCTCCACTAACTAGAATCTCTGCAATTCTATGCAGTCAAATGAAACTTGAAAAATGAAACAAATGTTTTAACTTCTTGCAGATTGTGAGGTCCTGGCATGTTGTATTTATTCATGAGTGATGACGAGGAGTCAGGCATGGGCACCAGCCACACCTATTTAAGTGGTTCAAGGTACAGTATGGGAGGCCTGTTTATAACAAAGATGTACATTCTCACCATGCTTATTGAAGAAAAAGGAGTGTGTAGAAAGATGTGAGGCGTGCCAGGCTGTCTGTCCACCCAATGGAAGTGGTGCCTCCTGTGGACTCAAGCGTGGTAACACACTCTTCACCAGCTCATCCAGCTGCTGTGCTCCCAGGTCTGATAATCCAAGCTCACGCATGTTCCACACGGGCTGCACAAACATAAATTATATCATTTTGTGTATGACATTTGATTTATATTCCTAACAAAGTTATTCTGAAAAAGGTTTTTGTTAAACAAGTGGACTTGGGAGAATGAAATCAACTAAGCCCAGCATCACACGGTCTCTGAATTGAAACAGCAATTACAGATTATGGCCTGCTAATGTACCTCTGTACAGTGTAGTTCTGAGTCTGAGGCATGCTCCTTATGTTTTCTTGATTTGCAGGTGGCACTGCTGCTTCCCACTGAGCTTTTCATAGAGTGGAGGACATTGATGAGGTGGCTAAGAGGTACAGTCACCTGTGATCACATGTAAGCAAACAGTGAGTGAATGAGTGTTTTGCAAATGTAAGACTTACAACTGTCATATATATTACAATTAACGTTACTATCACAAACCCTATTTGTCAGGTAACGTTAGCCCTTATTCAGAGACTGTTGGTATAGACACAGGTAAAGTACATCAGCGAGCTTAAAAGTAGCCGCATACAGGTGATTATCGCGTAGCAGTAGAAAAGTTGATTGAACTGCAGATGTATTAGCATATGCAAATCACCAGTAATTAGTCAAATATATCGCTCATTGACGAAGTTTCCCATCTGGCAGCTTAGGACACACTGAACGCTCATCAGAACATTAACGTTAGCTGGAACTTCTCTCAGGAGGTCCACGCAGTCTTTATTTCGGTTTATTTAACGTTACAGGTAAATAGAAATATAACAATATTGACACAATGTCAACTGACTTGAATGTAAATTTCTTTCAAATCATCAAACAATAACGAAAGGTCAACAGCAGTCTGGCTGACAAGCTAAGGTTAACTTAGCTAGCTAGCAGGCTTAACTCAACTAGCTAAAACCCAAACAACAACAATGCTAATGTTAGCTTGGCCTAATGTTTCCTGCTTTCTTACCTGTGGTTGGACAGTCGTGGACAAAGAAAACATTTTTAATTCAAACTGGTACACAACGGCACTTAAGCTACACAAGTTATACCACTGCCCTTTAGAGTTAAAGGTCCGTATTTCTTTCACTTCATCTTTCTGTAGCAGACATAGCAAGTCAAACTGCGAAGTTCAGAGGTAGTCTACACAGGATATGACGTCTCCGTTATTAAAAAATAAGGTTGTGACCATAGATATGACAAATGTATACTTGTTAAAATCTGTCTTTTTTTCTGGCCTGTCTTCGGTTTATCTAACGTTAGCTTCAGTAAATATACAATTAAAAAAATTATTCAGCAAATTTACAGTCTAAAATGTGATAAATGCGATATATAAACTATAACCTTATCACTTACATTTTCTAGCCCAGCTCATGTAATCAAGTTTTTCAGCAGTTAATCTCGATTTTGAACATCAAATGATTTACTAAAATACATGTTTGTCCAATGAATGTGTTTATTGCAAGTCAAAATTTGCTTCATACACTTATGTTTAACAACTGTATATTTGAAAGCACCACACTCTTGCTTTAAAAAGAGAATTCTTAATTTTCACTGTACAGCTGAAAAAAAAGAAAAAAGAATGAATATATGGATTGTCATTATTTTTTTTTGCAAAAGTGCAATATTTGATACCAATGCACTGACGCCATGAAATAAATATAAACTTTTACGCATACTGTAGATAATTTTGGTCATCATCGCTATTTGGTCTAAAAAGAAATTCACCTAAAATATTCCTATATTTCAAATGAAATATAAAAGACCCTTAGTAATCAGAAAAAAATATTGTTTGACATGAAACATGAAAAGATACCTAAAATAAACAATGAAATGTACAATAAATAAATAAAGGTCCACAGCTACTGTATGATAATAAATTAATTTCAATTACAAGTTGACTCAGTTATGCAAGTTGTGTATATTGAGTACCTGGTGATCTCTGAGACATGTCATAAATAAGGTCACCAACTAATGCTAAGCTCACTGTAACAAAGAAAATGTGCCAGCATTTATAATGCACTAATCTTCCCTTTCTTAAACACCTAAAAAGTATCCATGAAGTCAAAATGCTACACTTTGATTGATTTATCTAAAGTGGCCTTTCCATTTCTACTGATGCCGCAGTATACTCTGTCTGTGACGGTGGCTTGAAAAAGCCACAAAGCAACAAAAGTGCAACAATTTCATCCCAGCTTCATGTTCTTTGAATGATGCCGATGGTTGTCAGAGAATTCAAGGGATTTTCCTGTGAGGAAAAAAGGTGAAAATGAGTTTTGGTAGTCAGTAGTATGGCTATAGGCAAAATGAATTAGTGATAATAGAGCAGGGCATTTTTGATCAGTATTTGCTCACCTTCTTTTCCGTTGTAAGTAAAGCTGGACAAGCCAATGGGCAATCAGAGGCCAGAGTGCAGTTAACACCCCTGTGAGTGGAGAGAAGTCAAAAGGCCACCAAGACGGTCTCAGGAACTAAAAAAAAAAAAAAAAAAAAACTTGCATTACATTAGTTATTAAAGAACAAAACCATTTAAAATTTTAAATAAAAATCTAATAAGGACCGTTTGTGCTGCGGGTAGAGAGTCCTCCTGCCTTGGTGAAGATAATCTTGACTGAAAAATTGAATAAGAAAATGTATAAAATCTATCAATAAATATTTAATAAATTGTCATGGAGACAGTCTGAGGATAACACTGTGGCTAACATCTCTTGTCTTTCACCTGTGACACCGTGAGCGCCTCCAGAGCGTGCAGCCTGTGAATCACTGTGGTCATGTCATGTTGCAGCCTCAGCAGAGCTGTTGCTATTTGCTCATTGACGTTTCCCCTGGCAGCGCTGACAGGATGTCTGTTCTGTGACACACAACAGCATGCGGCATCTACACTGGCACACCGCTGAGAGCTGCAGGTAGCCCTTGGCGATTGTGAACCTGAAACAGGAGTCAGAATTTGACAGGTTAATACTATAACATGCAACTTTTGTGGAAAATGGTTCTGTGTGTAAAGGCATCTAATGCCTTTAAATGCTTAGGAAGATGAACTAAGTGCACATCTTAGGAGAACGGTAAATTAGGGATACAGCGTCAGTATGAATCAAAGTCGACAGTCTCACCTCTCCCTCTTCTTGACAAGGAGCTGTTGTGCTGGCTTGCACTAATCCCTTCTTTAAGGTAGGACTCCCCCACGAGTACTTGATCCTCTCCTCCATTCGGGGTAGTGTTGCTCTCAAACCAAAGATCACTTTGCCTCACAGAGGCAGCTCCTGATCCCAGTGACAGTATGTTTGATGTAGACAGCCCCTTGGTAGGAAAACGGTCAACCACAGTTTGAATAGCCATGATTGGGTCAGAACACTTTATATTTGTGTTTTACTTTATTACTTTTTTTCTATAATGTTGACATTATTAAAGAAATAGTTTGACAATTATGGGAAGATTCAAGATTCAAAAATCCTTTATTAATCCCACAATGGGGGAATTGACACTGTTGCAGCAGGAAGGGATGGGAGGAAAAGTAGAAGACACTGGAAATGTTTTATTTGCTTTTTTTGCCTAGGTTTTCATGAGAAAATAAGCATAGCATAGTGACTGGGAGCAGGGACAAACAGCCAGCTTGGCTCTTCCTGAAGAACTCGGAAGCCGCCTACACATGATCTGTGGTAAAACTGCTCTGTGCTCACTGTGCCATTGTTTTCCTATGGGGAGAGCGGTGAAGACAACTCGGAGGAAGCGCTACCCGTGGCGTTGCGCACCAATTGAAATTACCGCTAAGTCCTGCGTTAAAAATCAAGGCACAAACAAATCAAGGCACAAACAAAACCAGAAGCAACGACGACGTACACCTGCGCTACGCTTTGCCTCTGTGCCTGCAATATGCTCTGCGGCCTACCTCGTGGTTTTACCTCTGATCATGTGCAACTTTTGAAGCTAGTTTGATCTTTACTAAGAAAGTATAAACAACATGTTGTATATATTTTTATAGGGGTTTATCTGCTGGACTATTTCTTGGCCGGGCGCAATGATTTCCTGGAGTCTACAGTGAGATTTAAGGCTCTGACACACCAACCCGATTATCGGCCGTCAGACAGTCTGGCGAGGTCGGTGATTCGAGTCTGTTCGGCGTGTTCCAGTCGGAGGAGCCGTTGGCATCCGTTTTTTGGACGATTTGACTTGTTGAATTGGCCAGTGGGCAGTCGGTGTGTTCCGATGCACTTTTTTGACCTCGGGGAGCTGACTGATCAGTCTGACTGCCTTTTCTGCCGATGGTCAGCCGTCGGATTGGTGTGTCAGAGCCTTTAGAGGTGCTGGTATGTCGGTCTGCACTTTCCCTCTGCTTCCAGTCTTTTAGCTAAGCTAAGCTAAATGGTCTCCTGGCTATATATTTGTTGTACAGACATGAGCGTGGTATCGATCTTCTCATCTAGCTCTCGGAAAGAAAGCAAATGAGCGTATTCCCTACAATGTCAAAACTAGTCCTTTAATGTGGTGCACAGTATGAAGGAAGGACAACACACCTCTTCCATGGCCAGATGCTCCATGGAGTCACAGAATTCTTCATTATCTGAGTCTGTGGATCGGTGGTTCTTCTCAGGAACAGCATCACTATGACCTGAACATGGACAAAATGGTACATTTTATACCGTTCTTCGATGTACTCTTCATAATAAACATTTACGTTAGTTTATTATATTTTCTCTTTTTTGTGCTATTATATTTGCTGCTGCCACAATAACATTTTCCCACAGTGATATTTTCCAACTTATCCTAATCTAATAGTTTATCTAATGGTTTTGATGAGCGTAATCATTATTATAAACTATTAGGTATTTGTTATCAAACGTGCTTTTTTATAGTGTTATACAAACATAATGTACACTTTCTTTTTGCATTAATGTGAAATCTTACCACTCAGGTGTCCATTAAAGAGCATATAGGAGTTATACTGCACACTGGGCTCTAAGGAACAGGCCAGCTCTTCCTCTTCCACCTCGCTGTTGAGGGAGCTGTGTGTCCCGTTGGTGAAGGAAGACATGCTGGGCTCCATGCTGCTGCTGGACCCCCCTGTGTCAGACCTCCACCGTTTCTCCACCATCAGCAGCTTCGGGTCAGGCCTCCAGACTGAGACAGAACAATAGAGAGAGAGAGTATGACAAAGCATTACAAAAAAAGTTGTTTTTTAGGTGCCCTTTGTCTAGCCATTTTTTGCCCTGGATGTACTTTTTTTTTTTATCTCACTGAAATACTGTTCTCATTTATATGAATGTATTCAGAGGGAAAAATATCACATTAATTTACTTACAATGGAAACTATGAACATATTGCAACCTTAACATTAACTCAAGTGTGTCACATTATAGTGAAAATGTTATTCTTAAAAAATAAATAAATGTGTGCTGGCTGGTCGTTAAGTCACTTCTCTAATATTCTGCGAGTGACCAACTGAAGAACACAGCACAAATACACAAATAGCTACTCTCTTTCCCTTTTACACTTAGAATAGAGAAGTTTAAAATATTCTATACCGGTACCGATACCAATACCGTGACTTTGATACCAGTTCCTGAACAATACTTTTTTATACCAATTTTATAAAACAAAAGAAATAAACAATATTACGGTACAAATCTTTGTATGCATGTTCCAGCCCTGACTCTGTGTAACGTAAAGTTTTTCCAGCGTGTCTACGACGTGTAACGTTGGACAGTCAATCACAGACATTATTAGAACTTGGTAGAAGCATGCTGCATGCTGATTGTCTCACTGATACTGACAAGATTTACTCCTCAGGTATTGAAAATGGGTATTGAATGACGAGGCAATTTTCAATACTATATACCAGAGATGGTCTGATACCGATACCAGTATCGGTATTGGCTTTGATACTGCCTAAAACGCTGGTAGCGGTATCGGGAAGTACTGGAGTTTATGCACCGATCCGATACCACGTAATAAAGCCCTAAAGAAAATCTACGTTAAAGTAGTTTATTTATGTTCTTTTTCCGTTATAACTGACTGTCAAACTGGATAATAAAAGAAAGCTCTGTGGCATTCATTGTTTGTGTTTGTTCATGTTCTACAAAGAGTTTAACCTGAGCCAGACAGACAACAAATATAGAAATCATATCACATCTATACAGGGATAGTAGTATACAGTTGTTAAAACATAATAAAATATATGACACACTGGTATCGGATCGGTCCTCGGTATCGGCCAATACGCAAGTTCAGGTATTGGAATTGGTATCGGGAAGCAAAAAATGGTATCGGGCCATCTCTACTCAAGGAGGGAATTCAGTCAGTGCCTAAAAAGTATTGAATTCGGTACCCAGCCCTATCAGTAATGCATGTGTGCATAGAGTAAATAAGTAATCTACATAAAAACAAAGCATTCTTCTGAGTGTGTTAAAGGTTACAAACAGGTCACAAATATTGATTATTTTCCTCCAAAAAGGCTAAATACCTTCCTAACACAACTGGGCACTGTAGTTTTTAACAAAAGTGTGTGTAACCTCTACAACGCAGCAAATTTCACAACACAAAACAGCTAAGAACTACAACTACAGGTACCTTTTTCCTCCTCCTCGTCATCCGCCTCGTCTTCATCGTCTGTTTTGTCTTCTTCATCCTCATTCTCCTCTTCCTCACTTTTCACCCAATCATAACTTTCCTCCTTTTTCTCGATTTCACTATTTTCTTTGCTTCCCTCTGCCTCCTCGCTACTGACACTTATGCCATGACCACTGCTGTCATTTTCTTGGAGGTTTTGAATATCATCCCATAGATCCCCATAGCCTAAGTGGTGAGGGAAACACTCTTTATCAAAGTATATGTTGCACAATGTAAATCTACACAAAGCAAAGACATACACACAGTTGGTTGACAGAACATTTTGCGTTCCACAGCTTCTACACACTACATCTATTCCAAAACAGCATATACATGACAGATTACACAAGACAATTTCAGCCTTCTAACAATCTAATTTCTTACAGTTCCTGCGGTGTAAACCAAGGAAATGTACACTTTTCACTCTTTTCTCAGTCAAATAAACAATGAAAGCAACTTAATTAGGTTAAAATAAGCTTATACACTGTGGGACCAAGCTATCAACTCTACAGCTACTGAACACCAAAGACTCGCCTTCCATTGTTGGTTTGTTCAATTGTTTGACCAGCTCATCTAGTGATAAAAAAACACAAATAAGACAGGCTCAGTATTCCGGAAAATGTCATACAGTATGTGTGACTAACAAAGAGGATCGACAGCAGTCCTACATCCCCCTTAAACAGCAATGCTCTCCCTCAGATTGTGTTCTGCTTTTCCTTTGATGTGCCTTCAATTGTGAAGTTATTATGGCATTGCTAATCATGTAGGCCAACATTACCTGTATGGTTTGCAAAAGGCCGGGTAAAGGGTTGCCTGTCCCGCTCAATTTCTTCAGCTTCTTCTCCTTCTACATCCACCTCTGTGTAGAAATTGCCAAGCTTCTGTACCAAGTTAGACACTTCTTCTGAGATTGGAATGGCCTCCAAAATCTGATAACAAACACAAATAATAAACTTATCTAGTTAAATATGCATAAATAGGTGCGGCAAGACTGTCAACAAGTCACCAGAAAACAAGTTAATTACATATAATTACATAGAGCAAAGGCTGACTGATTTATCTGTTAAACCAGTTAATTAAAGCTGATTAAAAACAGCTGGTAGCTGGAGGAATTGAAGCCACTCAGGTGCTATGAGGTGAAAAAATGTATAACAACAACATTTGTAAATGCAGTCTCTGCTGTTATTTAAAAGGTTCTGTCATTGTTTTAGCAATTTGTTGCATCTTAAAGGTCCCAGATTTTAAAAAGTGAGATTTCCATGTTTTCTTTTTTTTAATTATTATAAAGCAGGTCTTGGTGCTATATAAATACACACGCCAAAGTATTGGACAAATTAACAGTTTGACCTTATGACGGTGCTAGATGAACAAGTCAGGGGATCACCAAAGTCTGCATGATACATCCACTGGGGACCAGGAATATCTTTACAAAATGCTACGGCAAATCTCCTCTGGCTTGAAAATAAATATCTGACAGATAAACTGCATCATCATACTCATAAATTGTCTAATAATTTGACTTCACACAAAGTGTCTTTCAAGAGTCAGAAATCAGTAACCTATAAGAAAACTTATATTAGAAACAATCAGCCTAACATAAGCACATAGGCTAATGTATTTTTAAATATACAGTACATATATTTACTGTTTGTTAGGCATGCACATGCTTCTTGTCATGGCAAAACATAAATGTGAAGAAAGAGATGTGTACTCCAAGTTGATTAACTTTGTATTGCTATGCTGCTTCTATTCAGCAGTTGTCCATAAAAGGACTTACCAGCTGGATGTCCTCGACATAGTTCTTCATGGCTTGCTCTTTTGTCATATTTCCTAAAGAGCTCCATGAATCCCTGGTAACACAAAGTCAACACTTGAACACTAAGAGGAAAGTGAACACTGGCTAACTAATGTGCAGTTACAGCAGTATTAAGTTGTGCAGAAATCTCACTAAACTTAATCTATTCTGTATTAGCAAGATTATCTATATACCTGCAGTATTGTGCAGTAATATTTGGCTATAATTAAAATAAGTAATTTAGAACAATAGTGTAGCTGGCATGTGGAGTGACGCTGGGCCTTTGGGCTGCATGCTTGCATGAAAGGTGCTTTATAAATAAATAAAGTTGAGTTTGACCTTTGACCTATACTTTCGATGGACTTTGATAATATGAATATTATGGATCTTATGCATATAAGTTAGTGTGAAAAATGCAAATGCACCAGCTGTATATCTTCTGTGTTGCTATAAGTGATAACTCCGAATTTAGTCGTCAAATATAAAAATCACGTGTGCATTAAGACAACATATTATAGGTACCTACCATTTAGCTTTTCCATGAGTGTCCCAGAAGCCGTTAGGTCTGGGGATGTTGCAGGGCCCCACAGTGGCCTGCTTGTAGTAACTATAGAACAACAGCATCATGTCATCAGATGGCTGGAAAGGACCTGAGCAATGAAGGAAGCAAATTAAAACATAGGCTACATGTGCAGGGCAGCTTGAAACTGTAATAAAATGCTGAGATACATGTTAGTAACAGGATCAGATCAGATTACAGGAGTTGTTAATAGACTTGAGAAATGACTGATTCGGTTAATCAGCTCCGGGTCAGCCAAGAGTGACAGCTCTAAAACGCTCTGCAGGTCAATCACCTAGAGTGTTTACACACAAACAAGCACATACTTCACACCGGATAGCACATAACTGAAAACCAGTTCAATCACTTTCATTTATAGTCGAGGATAGAATAAAGAAAGTCATCATCACCTTCTTCGGGCAAACTCCGGATCACTTTAACTGCAGCAACAAATTTCGCCTCCAGGCTGTGTTTGTCCTCTTCCTGCGCCATGCTGACTCCCAAACGGCATAAAACGAAGGAGTCCTCACATCTTTGAACAATAATATGAAGCAATAAATGGAATAATCAAGGCAGTTCAGAAAGTGTTCAACGATGGACGCTTCAACACAATTTTGTCATCACTGCAGCTAGTTACCATGTCTTATCTAAAGAGGCAGGATGTTTCCTTTTTAATCTAGGAGATTCTAGGACCATTTGGTCTATTTAATAAGCCCTTGTCGGTTTAGCGCCAATTGCCTATAGGCTAGTATTTTATTTAGCACGAATGATTACGATATGGCCTATGTTAGAAACTCACCACATAGGCTAGTTCCTATTCGCCGGTGCAATCATTATTTCATTAGCCCGATGTCTGTCTGGAATATGCAGCAGAAAACCGGTCAAGGATGAGCCAAACAGTTAACGTCTAATTGCTAAATATATCTGGGAAATGTAGTTTTTGTGGAACCAAACATCAGAGAATAGTATGTTAAAACGCAACGTTTACTCCTTCAAGTCCCACAAACCCCTCTCAGCGGAGATTTAAACCGCGGTGATGTATGGGAAATGTAGTGTCGTGAAAGTATTCCTCATAAAGCAAAATAGCACTGAGGAGCGCAGTCCTTATGTAAACTATTTATTTTTTACCGAAACATGTTGTTATACCCTACAGGGACTATAGTGTGAATTTAAAACTTAAACACATCCAATCTGATACGTTTTAATGTTTTTTGAAAATTATAGAATTACCATAGTTTATAAAACGTTTTATAATGCATAATACCTATATGTTACCATTATCAAGGCTTTCATAATGTTTAAGGCTAAATATTCAATTTATGTTTGGTAATTGTGATGACTGATGCACGATGATAATGTCGATGTTACAATTGCCACATGCATTTTTGTGTAGGCTATGAATAGAAAGGGGTGAAGAAATAGGGTACATAATATGCCTATGTAAATATGATTCCCGCATAATTAACTATAAATAATATATAAATATAATATATGGGCTACCATTTAACCTAAAATATATTACACGTATTATTTTATAATAATTAAATAAATATTAAATATTTTATGACACTACTAGAAAACCACATTGTTTATAATAATAATAGTAATAATAGTAATAATAATTATTTTTATTATTATTATTATTATTATTACAATCATTATTAGCATTATTTAAAAAAAAAATGTATGGACTTAAACGTCATGACAGTGAAATATCATTGATTGGTCTACTGCACTTCTCCCTCGGCCTCTAAGCCAATCACCGGCCATCGTTTATAACGTAGCTGCCATTTGTCACAGGCTGGTTGTGAATCGGAGGCCAGCGGCCCCACAATGCCAGGCGGGGGAGCCCCTCTCTCAGCTACACACCACAGCATCACCGCCGCCTCGCCTCACTGAAAAGGACAGAGAGGAGAGAAATGCAAAGGGATGTAAGATGGCAGAGCTACAAATGCTATTAGAGGAGGAAATCCCTGCCGGTAAAAGAGCTCTTGTGGAAAGCTATCAGAACCTGTCCCGAGTTGCGGAATACTGTGAAAACAATTATGTTCAGGTAAGAGACGCCTAACTGCCGTTAAATTTGGTGGTTGTATCTGCTCTCTCCGTCGTGTCTGCGGTGCTGGAGCAGAAGTGAGTGAAACCACAGGGACAGGAAATGCTGGTCGTAACGAAAGGGATCCGCAAACCGCTAGCTACACGTAATGTAGTGGCCTTTTCTCCCGGTAAAATGACTTAGTCAATCAGGGCTGTATTTCGTTATTTTCTCGTTTTGGCTTGTGGTCACATTTAAAGGCTATAACGTTATCCGGTGTGTTGAAAGCTGCTGGGGGCTTACAGAGGGTGTGTCGTTGTTATGACCAAGTGGTTTTGTCACTGGTATTCTTTGATAGGTACCTGTGTGACAGAATATGAATTGCCCCCATTTGTATCATTTTGACATTAGCGTTTTAATGATCCCTTTTCACATGATTTAGCTCAACCAAACCGGCGTCTCACGTTTGGGCCACATAACACCGTTATAATGTAAAACTCGGGAATGAAATCTAAGATCCATTTTACTCGTGCACATTTTAAAAAGCTAACATTAGCAAAGTTCTAAGCACTTAATAATATTTTGTGAATGCTATTGCACCAGAAAATGAATTAGAAAGATACAAGTAAACGCTTAGTCCATATAAACTCATAACTGTAGCATTTTGAGTAAAGAAACGATTTAGTCTTTGCCATTAGCCTTTAACGTAGGCTCCAAGCATCTCTCAACTGCAGTGAGGTTACTTTTTATGTGGTTATCATGTAGGCCTATGTCAAGTCCTTAAATACTCTTAGGGTCATTGAAGACTCTAGATGTGTAGTCAAGCTACTCATGATGCAGATCTATCATGTGTTTGCCACAGGGCTGAAAACATGGCTCCAGAGCATGTTCATTGGATCATTTGCTTGTAATCAAATGTATGTTGCAGGTTAATGATAGGTATGCTTTTTGCATATACAGACTCAATGTTAAATCAGTGTCAGGAGAAGTATAAATCTGAAGCAATGGTTCCCAAACTGGAGACAAACCTGGGTACTTGCAGGTACCATTCAAGTTTTACTTGTAATTCCAATTACTTTAATTGGAAGTAACTGTTTTGAAGAAATACATTATTACAAGCTAGTGTTATTTCCCTACACACAAAATACTGTAAAAGGTAAATCAGTTCTGTACATGTTCAACGTCAAAATGTTTCTCAGAATAGGGATCTCCCTCTGACAAAATCGCAATGATCCATGTTCCAACGTGTAAAAAAAAATAAAAAAAATAATTAAAACAATGTTGGGGATTTCTAGCTTAAAGAGTTACTCACAATACATCTCATCACCCTGTTACTTTGCCACACTGAGAATGTATTCAGTTAATGTGGGTGAGAGTGTGAGCTGACCTCATAGACCATAGCGTGAATGGTCTGGTGTGAACAGCAGGGTCTGTTTACAGAACAGCAAACACCAGAAACCCCAATGTGTTCCAGCATAGTCTTTTTTGACTGTGGTGCTGATGAAACCACAGTTAGCCGTAATAACCCATCAGATCACTTTGCCCAGCTTGTCGTCCGAAATGCAATGTACGCTGCTTGAATGCATGCTTAGATACTGGCGAGCATGCACAGCTCTGTGTTGAAGTGTGCCCACCCCAATATCATTATGCAGAAAGCTACCCAATGAATTAAATATTAAGCTCAAAGGTTGTGCTATTATTACATTTTCGTCAAGGTCTAACAGGTACATGTCCCTTTTGTGGCCAATTCTGTTGACATGTGGAGAGGAAATGTCATTCGTCGGTTGGTTAAAAAGCTATTATAGGAAGCAGTGGGTTAGAAGTTGAACCAGATGGCTGATATACTGTGTGTTCACTTGGGGATGTTTTACATTTCAGTAATTTCGATTATTGTGGACATTTAAATTATGATTTTGGCAGACTACATCTTGTTAGGCCAGGTTGATAGCTTGACCCTGTCTTCTGTGTCACTTAGAGGCAGAAATGTATGTGGTTTCATTCATAAACTCGTGGATAAAACCTAACAAATAATAGAAATCATGCTTCCTGCATGCAAACTCCAAATAAAAAAACAACAACATATATTTGCTGATTGATGATCCTCCCAAATCATCACTTTGGAATTGCTTTAATCTCTGATGCAATGAAACCACGAATATAAGGTGCTGCAGATTGACAACAGATGTGCCCAACGGTGATATTGATGTGTCCTTCACATACCAGTTGTCAAGTCAAGAGAAAAAATCCCTGACATGTTGTGGAAATGTTGTACCACGCTGCATGAAGCAAGGTTAGAAATGAGCAAAACTGACAAAACTTGTGTATATTTGTAGGTGTCGGTGACGATGAGAAAATATAAAATTGCTGCTGGAGGGTTTTTGATCATAGATTCTTTAAGCAATGTCCATTCTCATTTCATCATATTACCTCACTATGTAACCCAACACCTTATGAAACCAATAATTTTACCATAGCATACCATGTCTATGAGTCACATTATGTTATCAATCTCCAGAAAGTCCAGTTATTTTTTTTTTTGGAAAGAACATCATCCAAATAATAAGATATATTATATCATATTATATTATAATATAATATAATATAATATACATATAAGATTGTTGCATTTATATGTTGTCGAATAAGACAAAGACAATGATAAATACTTTCTTGCATAATAGAATTGAACTGCCATTTAAGTCATAGAAGATTTGTCTGGTTTAACTGTCACACAAATATATAATTCTGATGCATACATTTTTATTTTACTTTGAGAAAATTAAGTGATTCAATTGACAGCATCTCAAGCTATTTATAAAGTGCTTATAGTTCTTTCTTAATATATTTATGAGAAATGGATGCATGATGCTTTTTACCCCCTTCTCTGCTAATTTTTAAAGCCATGTACTTTAGTGTCACTTTCTGCGGCAATATCTAGAATATTGCCTGGGATATGAACATGCATACGTATGTGCAGCTTCTCCTGAATAATGATTTCTTAGGGGACATTAAAAACATCAGCTTGAATTCTGCATGCATATGAACACACTTGACAAACACAACAGGGAATTAAGGCGGGCCGTCATAGCTTATGCACAGATTGTGAGCAGTAATATTTGACATGGATTTGGATACAGTTCTTAATTTAACTTTTTATAAATGCAGTTAATGCATTCATATTATCAACCAGAATAGCAAAAATGCTCAAAATAACATACTGGCAGTGCATGCCCTGATATGTAAGTCCACTCTGATGTTGGAGGGGGGAAAAAAAAGAAGAGTTTTATTCTTAGATGAGATATTAGCCATTTGAAAAGCTGTCGCATACAAAATGATTGGTGTCATAAAAGCAGAACTCTGCTTTGTTAGTGCCTTTTATATACTACAATAGAAACTCTTTGAATAATATCTGTTGTAACAGTGAGCACTGCTTATTTTGGATGGGCCTTTGCTGCTATTGGTGTGTAAATAGATCTTAACATTTAGTTTTAAAAACTGCTATATCTTAAAATGAACATTACTTTATGTATTTTGTTCCAGTATGTGATTTGCATATCTAAACCACAAAGTGCCAATCAATCCGTTTTTGAAAGGCTTTTTTTTTTTTTTTTTTTTTGAATGGAACTATCAGTATGATTATCTGTTTCCAACTTAAAGAAACAGTTTTTCCTCTCTTATAGCTGTTTAATTCATGGTTCATTTGGTGCATGATATTCCAGTATCAGACCTGGTGTTCTGTTTGATATGGCACTCAGAAATTGCTTAATTGTAGTGCACTTTTAGGCTTGAGTCAGGTGCTTAACAAAAAAAGAAATTCCAGTTGGAGCCTGTACAAAAAGCCTTTTGTCAGCTTAAACATAATATCTCAAAAGCAGGTGAAAGTGAGTCCCTTTAATGAATAATGTCTATTAGGGAGATCTAGGCTAATATTATCATGGGTTTTCAATGCAGGATATTTGCAGACCTTTTCTTCCATCAGCCCATCTCAGCATAAATAGAGGAAACAGCTAGCAGGTGTTTAAGCATGTAACTTCCTGTAAAACCACAACTTGTCTGTTTTTGTGAGGATAAAACAAGCAAGTTACAATATGTTAAAAGTGAGCTTTAGAGGTGCTGATATGTACATGTATTTTTTATTTTTTTACTTTGCAGAGAGCCAAACTCGCTGTTTTCCCCTAATTCTTTAGTTTGTTTTCCCCTAGTTTTTCCATAACATAGCTAGTGATTCAACTCATTCTTAAAGGACAGCTTGTTCTTGCTCCGTGAGGCTTCGTGAATGACTCAAGTCCTACTTCGAGGTAGGATGTGAGACTACTCAATAGGGGTGTGCAAAAAAATCCAATCGCAATTCAAGCTCTACCGATTCAAAATCGATTCATAGAATTCCAAAAATCAATTTCATTTTTTTTTTTGTAAATAAATGTTCTTTTATTTATTTTTTATAGTATGTCTACTGCAGTCACATGGGAAAGGTAACTACATTTACGTACTGTGAATCGTTTTTTTTAATCGAGAATTGATTTTGAATCGAATCTTGAGCATGAAAATCGATATTGAATCGTGACATTTTCTGAATTGGGCACCCCTACTACTCAACTAGCGCTGAGGTGATTAACCAATTAATAAATTAATTGAAAGAAATTAATCAATGTGTTTTTTTAATAATTGCCTATTTTTAAGACAACGTATAATAAAGTACCAAACCTCTGCAGGTCAAAGCCTATAAAATGGTAAATATTTGCATATTCTTGGCCTCATTTAATGTGTGTAAATTGAGCAACATTTTCGTTTTGTTTTGGCTTTTGGTAAAACAAACTAAGTACTTTTCAACATGTGGTAGGCATTTTGACATTTTATATACTGAATGAGAAATGTAATAATGAAAAAAGAAAATAATTGCTAGTTGTAATCCTGCTTCTATTTTCCTGCAAAAAGACCGGCAGTCCCCTGTTGACGTGGCTCTCTGTGTGGCTGCATTATCCCTGTTTTGTTTCCAAACTATAAATATGTCTATTCAGTCCCATCTCTATTTAAAGGTATCCACAAACAGATGGTTTGCACAGCCGGGTGGAGATTTAGGATCCTAGGAAATGTCTTGGCATTCCTCCTCACTGGGCTCAACTCCCACCATGCACCTGTCCCATGTGGTCCATCTGAGTTATTTGGAAGTTATTGTTGTCCAATTCCAGGCACCTTTGCATCCACAAAGTCAGTCCCTCTGAGAATCAAGAACTCTTGTTCACTTCCCTTCAGATCTTAACAGTGTTTTTCAGTTCGAGAATGAACAGTCCTGTCAAATACAGTTCCCTGTAACAAGCTGCCCTCTCTCTCCCCGCTCACACAACTGATTGGAGTAACAATGAGAGTGCACCATTTCCTCTTGAGATTCTTGGAACTTATATCTTACCTTGCTCTGCCAACCTCTCCATTTCTTCCACCAACACATCCTTCCACTGATAATTTTTCTGACTCGTGTTTTCTCTTGCTCTCTGTCCTGTTTTCCTCTCTCTGCCAGGCTCAAGACAAGAAGAAGGCCCTGGAGGAAACCAAGGCCTACACCACCCAGTCTCTGGCCAGCGTGGCCTACCAGATCAATGCCTTAGCTAACAATGTGCTGCAGCTGCTGGACATCCAGGCCTCGCAACTACGACGCATGGAGTCCTCCATCAACCACATCTCCCAGGTACACACCTCAGTGCTGGAAGATACACATACTGTATGCATGCTTAAAGGGGTGATAGAATGCATAACCGAATTTACCTTGTCATAGTTGAAAAACAACAGTTTGGAGGGTAAATAGGACATGCATAGAACCTCAAAATTCAATTGACTGTGTCATAATAACGCTAGTCTCGCATTGCCAGACCTATCTCCACAGCGCTGCGGAGGAAGGTCTGGCTAGTCCACTCAAAATTCCTGGATAGGAGAAAAACGTACTCTGGTTTATTGTCATTTCTTTAAACCAATCACAATCGTCTTGGTTGGCGCTAAGCGCCGGGCCTCGGGAAGGAACTTTTTTTGGGGGACCGTGTGCACGTAGGGAGGTGAGCTCTGGAAGTAAAATGGCTGTCGAAGTGTGTGTGATGAGAATTTAAAAAAAAAAAAAAAAAAAAAAAAAAAAGATAAACATAATTTCATTGTCAGTTCTTTCTAGCTCGAAGGATGTTTACCGAATCGACCGGAGTTTAGAATGCCAACATAAAGAAAGCAGAAGGTGAGGGACATCCGGCCGAAAATGAGGGACATCTGGTGGAACCTCCAGCGGCACCGGAACAATCCCGTAAATGAAACGTCGTTGATATAGACTATAATAACACTAAAGTGCACAATGACACATACACACTTTATAAAGACAGACAAACATGGCAGGGGCATGGATCATGCTGGCGCTGCCAAACCTCCACAGCCCCTCTTCAGTCCCTCTTGCTTCATCAGCAGTTCTCTCTCTCTCTATCTCTCTCTCTCTTTCCCTCTGTGTGCGGCCACCGTGCCTGTCAGCCAATGAATGACCCCGTCCCCTCCCTGTGTGCTTCGTTAAGCCTGTCAGGGATGAAGTGAAATCCTGACACCAGCTCTCTCGCCTGGTTAGCATTTTCAGCTCCTGTGTCACTCCACAGGCCGCAGGACGGAGTACAGCTGGGCACAGTCTAATGAAGAACAACGGAAGTCTTTTATAAGTCCTTTTAGATGGTCAGTTGATGGTTGATATTTCTGCTTCAGATGCATTAGCTCTATAAGGCCTTGTAACCACACTGATGTGAACACTTGACAGCACCCCAGTACAGAAACTCTTAAGTCAGTGTAGTCACTTAAACTGTAGTTGGTACTGAGAACATTTTGTCTCTAGTCAGTCAAGAGAGAGACTTACAGCAGCCCCAGTCTGTCCATCGTCAGTCTGTCCTTTGTCATAGCATTAAAAGCACATGTGAAACTAAAACATTAATGCTGACTCCATTCCATATGATTCTATCAGTGAAGCCTACGAGCCAACATGCACAATAGTAGAGCCCTAGAACTATTTAATACTTTAAATAAAAAATAGTAAATTAATACCGTATTTTAGTACATTTAATGAAAAATGCTTTCCTTCCAGAATGAAAAGCAATAAGATAGACATGGCTGCATTAGGATATAAAAAAGGTACTATAATATGGAGATCTATGTCCTTGAAAGCGACTGTCTCAAAGGAGTTATCGCACACAGATGAGTTGGAGTCACTGCAAATTGTTTGAATCTAGAGAAAAGTTAATTTACTTTAACATGCATCCCGTACAGGTATGTCTCCAGGGCTTTGATTCATTATTCTTGCAGTGATTTGTCCAAGACAGTGTTTTCCTGGCTTAGGCTGTGCAAATTGTCTTGACTTGAAAGAGTAAAAAAAAAAAAAAAAAAAGGGATTAGAAAGTGAAGGTAGCCAAACACTGCTGCCAAAACCAAGCCCCATCTCTGTAGGATTTAAAAGCCCACTGCAGAAGAGGCTGTCACAAAGTTCTACAATAAATGCTACAAAATGCAAAACTACAGCATGTTGCAGCTGTTGCAGCCCTTTCTCCTCTTTGTGTGTAACTGTTAAATGGAATGGTTTTGCCTAAATACGTGTTTGCAAAACCCTAACCCAAAAGTGCTCAGGATTCTGTTGTAATAGAAAACACAAGTACCTTCCCATGATTTTCCTTTGCTCTCTCTTTTCCATTTCCTTGAGTGCTGCTTTTTGCCCGTTTGCTTTCTGATTCATGTGTTCCTTATTTATCAGAAGTTCTCATTCATCAGCTCTATGACCCACTTGTGCCTGTTTCTGCTCCATTTCAATTGAACAAATCTTCTCAAGTACAGAATGTCTAGAAAAGAGGTCGTCAATGTTTTTTAAGCCAAGGACCCCTTAACTGAAAGAGAGACGGATCAGGGACCCCCTACTACATACATTTTATAAAATGAAGTTGTATATTAATCTGGTCCTACAATAACCTTTAGGGCAGCCTAAAGCATTTATAGATACCTTTTTTTTGTTGCATAGAATACTAAGCTATTCAAATAGCCTAATAATTGTTGGCATGATTTTATGAATCATGTTTTAATGTTAACCCTAAAATGTGAAACAAATGTGAAACCGCCAATCCTTTGGGAGGAACTGTATCTGTGGATGGCTACATAAGTGGCTACATTACCTATTGGCCAGTAAGCCTACCATCAGTGGGGATTTATATTTGCTAATATGTTGGAATCATGTTAAGACTTTTTAATTTTTGAAAAGAATTTCAAAAATTAACAATACTTTGGAGGCCCCCCTGGAGTGACTCTTGAGGACCCCCTGGGGGTCCTGGAACCCCTAGGGGTCCTGGACCCCCTGTTGAAGATCACTGGTCTAGGTGTGTGTGTGTGTGTGTGTGTGTGTGTGTGTGTGTTGTGTGTGTGTGTGTGTGTGTGTGTGTGTGTGTGTGTGTGTGTGTGTGTGTGTGTGTGTGTGAAAAAAAAGATAATGACACAGATGCGGATACTTGTGAGGTTTCATTCATAGCTCCAGAACATTATGTCTACTGTAAAATTGGCTGAATTTGTAGACTTGTTCCTAAGCCACACTATATGTGGTCATTGATGTATGAAATCACACATCTGCTGACACGCCTTGGTCTCAATACAGACTGCATCATATTTTCCTCTTGCCAATAACCTTTCAACAAGAGTAAAAAAAAAAGTACAACCTGCTTTGACTCACTGCAGAGACCAATCGCCAAAACACAGATTTATTAGGCCGAAAGTACTATATAGATCCAGCTGTGAAAATTACAGCTGTGCCATCTGCCCTCAGAAACACGCTGCAGAGGGTGAGCAGACAGCCAGATGTTTGTTAGAGTGAAGATATTACAAAAGAAAATGAGATTAAGAGAGCGCAGGAAGAGCCCGTCTGTCGTCAATGATTATGTAACAGTTATTATGTTGCAACGTTTTGTTCGTGTACGTGTAGAGGAAATGCTGAAATGAAGCCGACGGGGTCCAGTCATCACTGACAGATGTATTCCATGCTTGCTGCACAGCTGCATTTATTTTCTTCCTCATTGTTAAGAGTAATTCTTGATAGTACTGTTATGGTATTACAGTATAGACAAAGGATGGGTAGTGACAGCATTTCTTGTTTGGTGTTTGTTAAATCCACAGACTTAAAATGTTCTCAGCAATACCCCATCCCCACTTTACTTTCTTCTCTCTGTCTTTCTGATCATGACAGTCCACCAGAATCAGCTTCTAGTTTTACAGTAAATGCAGTATTTTCTATCTTTTCTATCTCAAACAAAGTCTTTGCCTTTCTGTCCTTCTGAGTTTTTTTTTTTTTTTTTGTCCTCTGTTTCTCTGATCTGCACTCCACTTCTACTCGCTTATCACTTGCAGGAAATAGGCGGGTCTTTTTTTCTTACTTCCCAGCTGAAGCTGGGTGTGTCGCTTCAGTTTCCTCTCCTAAAAAAAGAGCCAAGCATGTTCTCTCTCTATCTCTCTATCTCTCTATCTCTCTATCTCTCTATCTCTCTATCTATCTATCTCTCTATCTATCTATATATATATATATGTGTATATATATATATGTATATATATATGTGTATATATATGTGTATATATATGTGTATGTATATATATATATATATATATATATATATATATATATATATATATATATATATATATATATATATATATATATATATATATATATATATATATATATATATATATATATATATATATATATATATATATATATATATATATATATATATATGTTGTTGTGAAGTTGACCCGCGTCTGCCGCTGTCTGCTGCGGTGCAGAAATCTCTCTGTGCCTGATGTGAAGTCTGTGTGCTGCATGTGAGATATATATATATATATATATATATATATATATATATATATATATATATATATATATATATATATATATATATATATATATATATATATATATATATATATATATATATATATATATATATATATATATATATATATATATATATATATATATATATATATATATATATATATATATATATATATATATATATATATATATATATATATATATATATATATATCTCTATATATATATATATATATCTCACATGCAGCACACAGACTTCACATCAGGCACAGAGAGATTTCTGCACCGCAGCAGACAGCGGCAGACGCGGGTCAACTTCACAACACCTATCAGACTTTCAATCTCTCTTCATCTCCAGCACCCAGAGAGAGGTGGTTGCAGCAGTGGAGCTGTCTGGTCGACTGGATGAGATGTCTGAGTCGCGATTGACGCGTGACCTTGTTGCTGTGTGGGTCCGCACACACGCATATGAGCAAACATTTACTTACAAAGCATGCACTCACATATACACACGTGTATGTTTTCATTTAATTTCAAATGACTTTCATTACAATCTAGTAGGCACCAATGATGCCATATGTACAGTATGATTAACAGTCATGGATTCATACGTCTCCCCTCAAGCCTTAATAACACTTGCACTCGTCAGCACTCGTCTCCCAAGTGTGATCTCATGTTCCAGAGATGAAGCGGTCTGTCCTCCCTCATTCTTCCCCACGTTTCGTTCAGCTTTCCCTCCCTACTTTAATCCCTCTCTCCTTCCAGTTCTATCTATCATTCATAAATTGAAGGCCAGTGCTTAGGCGCCTGCTGTGACTGGGTGCTGTGAGCAATAATGACTGTAATCGCAGAAGAAATTGAGGTCACTAGTATTTTCACTTGTTCCTCATGCGAGGGGTTAAGGGGAGAGCTTTGTCAAATGGGCCCCAGGGTGTAGGCCAATAGAGCAGAATAGTGGGTCAGTAGGAGTTCAAAGGATGAACCCAGAGTGTGTGTTTAAGCAGTGGGAGGCCTGGGGATTGAAAAACCACAGAGGAATGAACTGGGTGAAATTGATAAATATAAATATTAATACTTGTTAATTTAGCTGCCTTCTGTTGCTAATTGATATCATGCAACATGGAAAGGGCCAAGGTATGAAATGCTTAACTGTGAGTGTAGAGTGTAGCAGGTATTACATATAGATTTGTTGTGCACAGGATAACCAAATTTTGCCTATGAACTATGCACGCATGGCAGTGCTTTACATACAACATTAAAGAGCAGTAAAAAAGAGACAGAAAATAGGATATAGATACAAATACAAGTTACAGTGTAGTGTAATAAATGAATACATATTTAAATGATATACATATAATAAATGAATAGATATTTGAATGAATAGGAATAAGTACAAATAACAAAATGTTCCAAGTAAACTGGATAAATAGGTTTTATCCGTAATATAATTTGCAACGGAAATTAATTTTTATGTCATTACGGAGGGGGTACCGTTGGGTACTGGCACAGAATTTTAGGTACTGTAAGCGGTATTGGTACCAGTAAACATGTGCTTGCTAAATAAATAACCGAGATAGCAGAAGGGACGAGTATACCTGACATCACGCGCTGGATGCACTGTGCATCTGGTAAGCCAGACTAGTTGTAGCCCATCACTCATGTCCCCCTTCATTTCTCTCCTGCAGACAGTGGATATCCACAAGGAGAAGGTGGCACGTCGAGAGATTGGCATCCTGACCACAAATAAGAACACTGCTCGCACCCACAAGATCATCGCCCCGGGCAACATGGAGCGGCCGGTGCGCTACATTCGAAAGCCCATCGACTACACACTGCTGGATGATGTGGGACACGGTGTCAAAGTAAGACATTTATCTGTCATTATGTCAAAAATAAATCCCTCATGGTTTGTTTGAGTGTAAACAGAACAGACTTTAGAGAAGGCAGGCAGACAAAATATCAATGCATTTATATAGTCCTATCAAGAGCACACTAGTTTCTGTTTACTCTCTAGTTACCGTTTTTTCAGAAAGCACTTCCACACTCTTCTTTCTTCGCCACAACCAAAGTCATTACTCTGATATATCGTCTTGATTTCCAGTGTTAATCAATTTTGCTCGACAGGAAAACACATACTTACTCAAGTTTGCACTTGACACTTTCATGTGAACAAGACTGTCTACTTTCACAATTCACTCACACTGCAAGCCGATCAATACACTGGCCTTTTAGTTAATTAATACAGAAACACCTAGAAATGTATCAAACACTCGCCCAAGAAGGAGATGTGAAGTCGGTAGCTGACTGAGGCTAAAAAAGCTGTGCTTGTCAGAGGTTTTGGTCATGCCCAGTATCAACTTCCTAAGCTGGAGGTTAATGAAAAGCGTTTGTGTGCCAAGTCCAAGTGCTGCTACTCACACCATCACATCCCCTATTGAATTGTGGGAAAATATTCTTTCAACCCTTTTCCGGCTCATTCTGAATACATTTTTTTATTCTTTCTCCCCATGATCCATCTGTTTTCTCCTTTACCCTCTTCTTCTTCTCCTTCTCTTTTATATAACGTTCTTTTGATTTCTTTTTTTTTGCTTGTGTGCGAGTGTGTACACACAATAATTTGCATTGATTGCTAGTGTCACACATTTCCGCAGCTTGTGTGAGTCGTCCTCTTCATCCCTCTCACCCTCTCACCCTGTCTGTCTCTGTTGAGATAGTGGCTGATTTTCAAACATTCGCTGATTTAAATTCAAAAGCCAGTGTTTCCTCGTCTGAGAGCTGGCTCACACCGAGACAGATTTGGCATGGCCCGCTATGCAAATTAAGCATCATTCATGGATGCTGCAAATGATGGATCTCTGCAGAAATCAGTGCAGATCAGTGTAGATGCTGGAACATGTGCAAGCTTTTTTTCCTTTTCAAATATACCCTCATCGGAAAACAGACGATGATGCTGCCAGAACGTTAAAAAACACGACTCAGACATCTGTAGAGTGACTGATTTTGGGAGTTTAGTTACTTAGATCATAATTTTAGGACCGAAGAAAGGGATTGAAGACTGCCTGGCTACTGGTCAATTTGAAATGATCCGTTATAATTTGTGCGTGCGTGCGTACGTGCATGCGTGCGTGCATGCATGTGTGTTTTTGTTGGTGCCGACAGAAATGCGTATCCCATTCCATACTTTTCCCCCAGATCACTTTATCTCTCACATACGTCTGAATAATTCAGAAGGATTGATATCATTTCATACTCACTACTGCATCAGATAGAAATGTGAATTATTCTGAGAATGCATGTAAATGCATGTAGTTTGTCTATGTATTTGCTTTTGCGTACACATACATATACATATACATGTCCATGGTGTGTTCATACTGTGTGGGGAACTGGCAGCTTATTAGCACTCCATTCTTACAGCCTATTTCCTCCTTGCTGTGGTGGATTCCCTCGAGCGTTCAAGGCGTGATCATCACCCCTCTGCCTTTCATCCACATAACCAGGGGAACTCACCCATGGATAGATGAGAAGTCAGACTTGGGCATGGAAAGACCCATTCGTACATTTACGGATGACTGTGCTCACCCTTCCACCTTAACAGCCTTTGTTGGCATTACTAGCAGTTACCAGGGGAAATCGTTGCAGCCACATTACAGCCACTCCGACAGTCTGAACGCCTCACTGCTGTTATTTATGACCTCGTTGTGCTTTACTGCCCAGTTTTTTTTCTTGGTGCAACACTTTAAACGTCAGCACAGCCGCATGTAGCTCAGGCACTGCTCATTATTTCTAGTGTGTCTAGCAATTTAAGTGATTTTCATTCTGATTACTGTCCATAACACAAGTCTAGACTCTAAAACATGCATAATAGACTGACAGACACACAAACAGGGCTGGTGAGTACTTATATATATGTATATACTTATATTTGATCTCAAGCACAGTGGTGGGTTCACCTTTTTTTTTTTTTTTTTTTTTTTTTTTTTTCAAACTTTTGACTACAAAGTGGAACAAAAGGAAGTTATTTCTTCCTCTTCGTGGTTTAAAGCCCTAACCCTAACACTACATTACTTCATTAGGACAATGACAATTTGTAGTATATCTTTAACAATATAAACGTTTGGTGTTGTTAAATCGTCAGAAGAAAATGTAACATTCTAAAATAATAAAAAATTGCTGTAATTAATACACCCACACACACAAACACACAAACACACAAACACACAAACACACAAACACACACACACACACACACACACACACACACACACACACACACACACACACACAGAAAGCCCCTCATTGTTTCCAGTATTCCAACCACTTGAGTCTGGTTGCGGTAAAGAGCAACATGGGGATCTTTGACTCATACTTTTTTTTACACCATTATATTAGTTACCTAGATGTTCTACTTCTTTTCTCTGCTTCCTTACTTTGTTCTTCATAATGCTCTTTCAACTTAATATACTGTACATAAAAATGTAATAATGAAGAATAGATGGGGTTCATGCATACTGCTTAAAATTCACACTTGCTTTCACTAAACTCACTTTTTTAAACCATTAACCAACGTGCATATCTTGTTTTCTGTCTTCCCCTTTTGCCTGCTTGCAATCAGTGGCTTAAGGCCAAGGTAAGAGATGATTGTCTTTTTTAATATTTTTGTCATGATAAAACTCCAACCAGTCGAGGTATCCATGCACCCATTAAAATATATAGCAATTTAACATTTTGGTGACATGGAATTAAGTTTTCATGGAACAAATATGATTGCATGAAGAAGCTGATTTATCAGTATTACCATGCAACATAGCACTATCCTCACACATAATGTATGCATATCTATTGTTTCCTGTTTAATATTCACCAGCTGTCATTAATCCAACTTGTTCAATTAAAATATTGCAAGTAATAAACCTGGTGTAAAATTCTACTATGAATATATTATAGGTTCAACTCTATATGTATGTTATTTATATATATATATATATATATATATATATATATATATATATATATATATATATATATATATATATATATATATATATATATATATATATATATATATATATATATATATATATATATATATATATATATATATATATATATATATATATATATATATATATATATATACATATACATATATATATATACATATACACATATATATATACATATACATATACATATATACATACATACATACATACATACATACATACATACAGTGAGGAAAATAAGTATTTGAACACCCTGATATTTTGCAAGTTCTCCCACTTAGAAATCATGGAGGGGTCAGAAATTGTCATCGTAGGTGCATGTCCACTGTGAGAGACATAATCTAAAAAAAAGAAATCCAGAAATCACAATGTATAATTTTTTTAACTATTTATTTGTATGATACAGCTGCAAATAAGTATTTGAACACCTGAGAAAATCAATGTTAATATTTGGTACAGTAGCCTTTGTTTGCAAGTACAGAGGTCAAACGTTTCCTGTAGTTTTTCACCAGGTTTGCACACGCTGCAGGAGGGATTTTGGCCCACTCCTCCACACAGATCTTCTCTAGATCAGTCAAGTTTCTGGGCTGTCGCTGAGAAACAGAGTTTGAGCTCCCTCCAAAGATTCTCTATTGGGTTTAGGTCTGGGGACTGGCTAGGCCACGCCAGAACCTTGATATGCTTCTTACAGAGCCACTCCTTGGTTATCCTGGCTGTGTGCTTCGGGTCATTGTCACATTGGAAGACCCAGCCAATGCTCTAACGGAGGGAAGGAGGTTGTTCCCCAAAATCTCACAATACATGGCCCCGGTCATCCTCTCCTTAATACAGTGCAGTCGCCCTGTCCCATGTGCAGAAAAACACCCCCAAAGCATGATGCTACCACCCCCATGCTTCACAGTAGGGATGGTGTTCTTGGGATGGTACTCATCATTCTTCTTCCTCCAAACACGGTTAGTGGAATTATGACCAAAAAGTTCTATTTTGGTCTCATCTGACCACATGACTTTCTCCCATGACTCCTCTGGATCATCCAAATGGTCATTGGCAAACTTAAGACGGGCCTTGACATGTGCAAGGGAACCTTCTGTGCCATGCATGATTTCAAACCATGACGTCTTAGTGTATAACCAACAGTAACCTTGGAAACGGTGGTCCCAGCTCTTTTCAGGTCATTGACCAGCTCATCCCGTGTAGTTCTGGGCTGATTTTTCACCTTTCTTAGGATCATTGAGACCCCACGAGGTGAGATCTTGCATGGAGCCCCAGTCCGAGGGAGATTGACAGTCATGTTTAGCTTCTTCCATTTTCTAATGATTGCTCCAACAGTGGACCTTTTTTCAACAAGCTGCTTCGCAATTTCCCCGTAGCCCTTTCCAGCCTTGTGGAGGTGTACAATTTTGTCTCTAGTGTCTTTGGACAGCTCTTTGGTCTTGGCCATGTTAGTAGTTGGATTCTTATTGATTGTATGGGGTGGACAGGTGTCTTAATGCAGCTAACGACCTCAAACAGGTGCATCTAATTTAGGATAATAAATGGAGTGGAGGTGGACATTTTAAAAGGCAGACTAACAGGTCTTTGAGGGTCAGAATTCTAGCTGATAGACAGGTGTTCAAATACTTATTTGCAGCTGTATCATACAAATAAATAGTTACAAAATCTTATATTGTGATTTCTGGATTTTTTTTTTTTAGATTATGTCTCTCACAGTGGACATGCACCTACGATGACAATTTCAGACCCCTCCATGATTTCCAAGTGGGAGAACTTTCAAAATAGCAGGGTGTTCAAATACTTATTTTCCTCACTGTATATATATATATATATATATATATATATATATATATATATATATATATATATATATATATATATATATATATATATATATATATATATATATATATATATATATATATATATATATATATATATATATATATATATATGTATATGTATATATATATATGTATATGTATATGTATATATGTATGTATGTATATATACATACATACATACATACATACATATTATTCCTCTGTCCTTTTTTATATCTTTATCCATATACCGAGTGACATCCCATCTTACATGCACAATTTGTCACAACAAAGGCAGCCTGCTTAGTGCTGCCTTTTTTCTCTCTTTGTCTCCTTTTCTATGTCTATAATTTGTCTGTGGACAGAAAAGCCTTTGTGACAGTGTGCCCCCAAAAAATTATGCTCGGTTGAAATTTAAGATGAGATGCTCATTTGAAACTAATTCAATTTTGGTTTTGTAAATATAGGGTTTAAGTGACTCCTCAGCCTTAATAATCATTAGCAATCATTAGGACACTGGTGTCAGCTCTTCAGATTTATGCAAAAGCAATATTTTAACTTCTCTTTGCTTCTCTAGCAACATGGGAACAATGCGGCAGGGCGAGGAGGGACACTTTCCAGGACCACCCCACCTACACAGAAACCCCCGAGCCCCCCCATGGCTGGTCGTGGTACCCTGGGGTAGGAAGTAGTGGTTTTCAAAATACATTTGATTCTACTTATTCTCTGTACCATTATACTGTTGTATGTGTTAATACTGTTCGACAATTCTTACATTTCACAATGGTTGTTTATAACTCCAGCACCACCTGGCCATGGTTCCGTAAACACTGTCTTAAAGCACTTCATCTGACTTCATGAAAACATTGAGAATGAACTCTGGTTATGTCTATATGTATCCAGGCGTAACACTCCCTACAAGACCCTGGAGCCAGTGAAGCCTCCGGTGGTGCCCAATGACTACATGACGAGCCCGGCCCGACTGGGCAGCCAGCAAAGCCCTGCACGCACAGCCTCTCTCAACCAGAGGCCCAGGACACACAGGTAGCTTAGACCCTCTGTTCTTGTACCATGGAATTGACCTATCATATGTGTTTGGGCACCTTTTATACTTTTATAGAGCTCAACTGCAGACAAGCCCAGGTGTGAATGCATTGCTGAAAAACGGATCACTTAAACCACATCAGAGTGAGACCAATCTGGTTACATGCTACAATTCCAGTAAACTAGTACTGTGAAGATCAAACCAGAATCATGCAATGTAAAATACACACGTAGCCACTCTATAATTAGTGTTAAATATGAAATAATGGGTAATAAATGAAACTAAAGAATGTGTAGCTTCTATAAGCCTTTTCATGCAGACATTTTGACCCGTCACAGTAGTAGAATCACATGTGTTACTTTAATAATTAGCAATAGCTCTGTTCTGTTCAAGTATCTCAGTAAGCCATGATATTACTTGGACCTGTGAACATGTTTTTTTTTATGCATTCCAAACAAGCCTGGGCTCTCATGTTGTTTTTGTTACACTGTATAACTGCAGATGTGACCGTGTGCTGAAAGATTTACTGTATGTCCAGTATTCATGTGTAAATGTGCCAGAGGGGTGTATACAGCATATTCACACAACTGTGAATCTGTTGCCACAATGACAAGAATATTGGTATGACAGAATGACATATGAGAGAGTAATGGTAGGATGTCAATCACTGTCATGTTATTAGGTTTTTCTCACACATCCTCTAATGGTCACCACAAAGACTCTGTCTAACTCTGTCTCTCTCTCTGCAGTGGCAGCAGTGGGGGTAGTGGCGGCAGGGAGAACAGTGGAGGCAGCGGAGTTGGTATGCCTCTAGCAGTTCCCACCCCCTCCCCTCCCAGTATGGGACAAGGTGGGTCCGAGCCGCTGGAACCTCACTGCTAATCACAGTGGAGACTCACTGCTGTTTACAACAACGGATAGTTGCAGGCTCTGTATGCCACTTGTCCTCCCTGGCTCTCATTTCATTTCTATCACTCAAACATTATTTAATTTGCTCAGATTGAGACATTTATTAGGTCAAACAGATGGGATTCAAATGCAGACAGACAATACTGGGAATAATAAAACATTTCTTCCAAAAAGAAAGTTGCATTTATAAAATTTCCCTTAATATTGAAGATATTATGTAAATCTCAGGGGGGTGGGGGGGATCAAGGTTTTGCTTTATTTAAGACTTAATTTTCTCAGTCTCAGCTTGTATTTAACTTTTGAAAAACCATTTCAAGTGCACACTAATTATACTAAAGGTATATTCCATAATCAGGTTTTATAGTTGTTGCTCAAACATACATTGAAGTAACTATTGTGCAGGTAAATGTGTTCTTACTCTAAGCAAAGGAAGAAAATTAGAGCAGCGGGCCCTGAGGAGAAATAGATATTAAAGTGGTTAAGAATGATGAGCATAAAAGGTTTTTCATTGTACTGTTTTTTATGTTAATTTTTTTAAGTAAAGTAATTTAAATGCTCTCGTCATACCAGCAGAACCTAATTTTAATATTTTTTACTCCCATTCTACATGGAAATATACTGAAAATGAATGCATGCTGTTAGAAAACTACTGATAATGTTTTTAGTAAGTCAGCACTAGTGTTGTAACTAGACTTATCAGGCTGAGGTTTTTAACGCTGTGTACCCATGTCTCTCCTCTCCTGCAGTGGCGACATCCTCTGCCTCAGTGCCCCAGGGCCCCGGCTTGGGTCCCATACCCATGTCCCAGTTTGGCACCATCTCCCGCCAGATCTCCCGTCACAACTCCTCCACCACCTCCTCGGCCTCCATGGTGTCGGCCACCGGCACCTACCGCCGCGCACCCTCAGTCTCCTCCCAGCAGCCACACATCAACGGGGGCCCCGCCTACCCACAGAACTCAGGTAACTCAGCTTTAATATACGTTTTTCATCTATGTATGTATGTATGTATGTTATAAATGGTCTGCTTTACTATATGGTTGGTGTGTAGGAATAGTCGTATTTAATATAATGAAACATGCATATACGGTACATTTTGGCCACTCCTTCAGTAATATGAATAAAGCAGAGAGGAAGCTTGTATTATTGTACCATCTATTCTTGGCAGTTTTCAGTGTTTTCACTCCACAGTCTTTTGTATAATTATGTGAAACTGCTAAAGAACGGCCCTCTGGGTCTAAAAGCTATGCACGGGCAAGTCCTTCCAGATGCTAATGAAAATGAATAATGAACCACAGTTACTGAAGTCAGGGTTGTTGAAACCTTCCCACCTCGGCACTGCCGTGCAGTGTTTTCATTACCATTTGTAATTGAGTTATGACGTTACCACTTTAGTCAGCTGGAGATAGGCTTCTTGTTCAGGAGAGACGAGGCATTTCAGGGCAGAAGACACATAAATAGTTGCTAGACAAGGGGAAACCCAGGACATGTGCATATTTTCTGTCAGAGGAGTAGAATAAATTTTGGCAGGCATCACTCTGAGCCATTCTCCTCTAATGGCTTCTCTCTCTCTCAAAGGACAAGCATCTTCCTTGGCACAGAAGGAGGAGGCTGTCTGTCTTGTTTGGGAGGAGAGAGACAATGATGCAGAGCTGCATCAACCAGGGACTTTAACTGGGACAGCATACGATCTCCGTGATGTCTGTCTACTCATTGGAATTTAATTAAAGTGAAAGATACATTAGGATTCCTGATGAATGTAATAGAAGTTTTACAGCACAAAAAGCTAGTTCTAGCATGTGAGGGAGCTCATTGATCTTGCAGGGTGTAGCTGTGGCTGGATGTGGCTCTGCGGTGAGAGCACGGTGAGCGCACTAATAAGACAAGATTACAGACACCCTTCCATTACATGTGATTTATGAGTCCGACCTGGCGTGCATATGTGTGGCATCATGTCTTTGAGTGAGGACAGCTGTTTGTCTTTTGTTTGTCTATGCATTCACCTGCTTTTTTAAGACAATGCAGCAAAAAGCCTCATTTCAGAGGCAGAAGATGGAGATGATATATGCTAGGTCATTCAGTAAAGGGTGTGATTTAACTAAATGTTGCACTTGACCAGACCAGACATACCATGCTAATTTAGCATGAAATTGCCAGTCGGATCAGACACAAATGCTGCTGCTCTACCTGTAAATGCTTTTTTTAAAAAAGAAATTTTTAGATCACATAGCTCTACTTTGTTATTCCTACCACACAGCCGTCACCTTGCCGCTGTCATGTTTTTGGGTCTGTGTAATGCTTTGCAGTTCTTTCACTGTAGCAGAAACCTATTGCTAGCCACAGGCTTTGCCTTCGACGTAAAAAAAAAAGATTGCTGATGAGGTAGATTCTCAGACTGAGATGAGAAATGAATGCCTCTTTAGCCCAGCAAGAAAACCGCAGCACAAAAGAACTGATTGGAAATGTGTAAATGAGTTGCTCAGCAATACTTCCTGCACTATTTCTCTCATTTACAAGCTTTTTGTTTTCTTTTATTCTCATCTTTTTCTCCATTCTGTGTTTGGACTTTTATCTTCTTCTGTTTTATGTGTACTTGCTCTTCCCTTGTCATTGTCATTGTCTCCCTGTCCACCACCTCCATCGCTCTCTGTCTCTCTGCTGCTTTGTCTGCCTCTCTGGGTGTTGCTGCTCCAGTGTCTGTGGCTCCTCCGCCTCCTCCTCCAATGGTCCAGCTGACCCCACAGATCCCTCTGACCGGCTTTGTGGCCAGAATGCAGGAGAGCAGTAAGTAGAAAATCCATACAAAAACATGCATGAGTTCAATGAAACCCATAATATGCACACACGTGTGCACACTCACTTGTGCACATACCTGCTGTGCAATGCATGTCCAAACATCTCAGAAGTGGCGTATGTATGTATATATGCCATTATTGCCCTGTTATCAAGACGCATACTCGCTTTTTAGCGTGTTTATCAACGCCATTTGGCCTCTATTGACTTACATTACCTTGCGATTGCGTGTGAATTGACTGAATGTATTGAATGACCTAAATTATAAATCTGTTAATGACCTAAATTGACTCAAATCACAATTTTCACTGAATGTCCATAAAGTGAGAACAAGCTACAACGCATATAGAACATATAAAAAAAAAAGTGATTGCTACATTTACATTTGAGATTATATGACCTGTTTTAATGTCTAGACACACCTTTCATTACATCATGCTCTGAAATGGTCTCAAAGTCCACATACTGCGTCACACTCTTCTCTGCGGCTTGCTACGCTCGGCACACCTTTTCTTTCACTGTATTTGGGTTCTAACGGGGGAGGCACATGCCCTTCGGATGACTGTCTGTTGCCACAGTGATGGATCACTTAAAGCGTGCGTCCTGTTCTTTCTGTCCACTGAGGAGTGAAAATGTGACCTGATGCCGTGTCCTGATTCACCATCCGCCTGTCTGGAGAAATGCAGCTGTGCAGCGATCTAACTGTCTGTATGTGTCTGGTCAAACGTAAAGCAGGCTGCCACACTACTACATGACTGGATGAGAGACATGCAGTCAGATAAAGAATAGATTATGCTACCAGGTTGATGGTGTTAAACCAGTGATTAGCACATTGTAAACATATAACCATCGATCTCTTACCTTAATTTTTACAGACCGTTTCTCGAAAGTCTTTCTCAGTAGACGCCCTCTGGTGTTGCATTTTACATTTCACGCACCAGAAAGAATAACTGGGTAGTAAGTATGACCATATAGTTCTCGCCAACTATAGCCTGGGAAAACTGTAACCAACTTCTGGCAAATTTGAGATTTGCTCTGCAAGTCAGTCTGGCCAAGAGCCCATTCAAGCCCATTTCCAATTTTTCCAAATCGAGGATCCAATCACAACCGTTGAGGCGGGCTTTACACAATGACTATAGCGCAGCGACGGCGAGCAGCTTTTCGTTTACATTCAACATGACGGCCACCGAAGCGCAGCAACCCGTTGATGCCGCTGTCGCTGTTACGTCACCCGGATCGTTGGTCTGATTGGTTGAAGGACTATCCAATTGTGCCCAGAGGCATTTGAGCGGCGTCTGTTGGTGACGGTCCTTTTGGAAATGAGCTGTGAATGAACCTTGCCCAGACCCACTCTCAGTTACAACTGAGAAGGGTCTGGTGTCAACCAGGCTATGCCAACTACATAGCACGTTTAGACTCAGTGTAATGTATGCTGTGTTTACACCGACCTTAAAGGGGTAATGGATTGGACTAATAAAATCCGAGAAAGCTATTGTTATAAAGTGAAGCATTTACAGCTCTTAATTCTTAATCAGATTTAAAGTCAGTTGTTAGACCAGGGGGGAAAAAAGCCATCTAAGCAGATTGGAATTAAAGACATGCATTAAATACAGTCCTCTAGTGCATTATTGCAGTTAGTTTAATGCAAGAGCAGGCTTATGAATTAGTTAGATAAGAGGTGCAGTTTTTCTTTTGTCACTGGACTTGTAGGTGTAAGCCTGCCGCTCGGAGACTCGCTCCAACAGGACACTTGTATCACCAGCACAAAAAGACTGAAGACTGTAGCACCAGTGGGAGAGTGTCGGGACCAAGTCGAGTTTTTAAAATCACCCTCCCAGTGAAACACTGATCCACTCGCAGATTGAGATGATGGGTCCTTTCGGCTGAACTTTTAGCCTTCAGACACAGAATGTGTGCAATTAAATACACACATTCTCTTTCACAAAACTGACTCAAGGGAATATTCAGGGGATTTATTTTTCAGGTTTCATGCTTAAAATGCCACTGCTAATTTCTCAGGGGAAAAACTGAAATATATTCGTACAACTTAGGAGAGGGCCTTAAAAATCCTACACATCCCTTTGAGACACACTAATTAAAAACATGACTTAAAATTATTGGTTTCTATGGGCCGATAAATAAACTGGATAGTGCTATGAGTAGTTGTAGAAGTGAACAGCAATACTAGCAGGGCTGTAGCTACCAGTGATCACACCGAGGTCTCTCTTTCCCCCAACAGTTTTATTCCTGGCAGTGTGGAGAAGGCTTCATTCAGACCTTAATGTTGGGAAATAGAATGTACAGGAAAATATAACCGTTCAGTGAAGAGAATAAATGAAATATGAGCGTTGGACTTGATGAACTAAGTATTTCTAAAATACTTTCCACGGCATGTTAGTTGTAGTAGTAGTAGTAGTAGTAGTAGTAGTAGTAGTAGTAGTAGTAGTAGTAGTAGTAGTAGTAGTAGTAGTAGTAGTAGTAGTAGTAGTAGACTGCCTTACTGAAGAGTAGAAAGGACCCTAAGCTGCCCTCTAGTGAACATTTAAATGCATAACTCTCCTCAGTATGACGGTTCAGAAAGGTTTCTGTTGGTCTGCATGATGGTTGTCAATATGGAAAAATGAATTTGACAATATGTACGCTAGTTTGAAGTCCTGAAAAATGATGTTACTTAGTTTTTATTGAAATATAGTCTGATTGTTTCTCTACACACTGGCATTTGTTGATGTTGACAAATAGTTCTAGTATCAAATCATTGTTACAGATTTCTTTGCCATCTTGGACTCTGACCCAATCCAGCCAAAACATAAATAAATAAATAAATAAGGCTGTGAAAAAGTATAGAATTTTGGAATGGAATATGAACACACACTCTGCTGCGAGAGATACATTTTGAAATTGACTGCAGTGACGGATGAAATCAGGAGAGTGTTATCTGTGAGCTTCTCTTCTATTTGATTTTTCTCTTTCCTCTTTCTGATTGTCCATCTCCTCCACCGTCTGTCCTCTTTCAGTAACAGACAGCCCCGCCCCGCCTCCTCCGCCTCCCCCAGAGGACATGGGTGTGTTTGAGGAGCCCTCTCCCCCTCCTCCTCCCCCACCTGTGGACTATGAGGAAGAGGAGGCCGCAGTGGTTCATTACAGCGATCCCTACGCTGACGGCGACCCCCACTGGGCCCCTAAGATTTACTTAGAGAAAGGTTAGTGACAGGGAATACAACCCTCTGGTGGACTTTTCTTTTTCCCCCCCAACACTCTCAACTTAATGTTCGTTTCCATTTTTGTAATAATAACTTTCTACTTTTCACAGTTGTGGCCATCTATGACTACAGCAAAGACAAGGAGGATGAGCTGTCCTTCATGGAAGGAGCCATCATCTACATAATCAAGAAAAATGACGACGGCTGGTTCGAAGGTGTCTGTAACGGCGTCACCGGACTCTTTCCAGGAAACTACGTTGAGTCGATCATGCACTATGCTGACTAAAAATCTAAAAAAAAAACACCCAAAATGGCACAGCAGTTTTTAACAGAGGTAAACCGTGAAGATGTACAGACATATGCAGTCCAGTGGCTGCAGTTCATACAGCTCCCATTTTGAATGAAGTGCCATGGTGGATTTTCAAATGGTTTTCTGTTGGGGTAAGGAGGGGTAGGGGGGGCGGGGGGGCTTGTGCTTGCACGGTTTTGTTATGCTCCAAAAAAAGAAATTTGTTGTTATGTTGTTACGCACAAAGGAGGGTGCTGAAGCTTTGGACCGGGGTCTGTTAGTTTACACTGGGGAGGAAAGGGAGGAGATGAAGGCCTTTTTGCTGCCACTGTTACGCCTGTTGGTGGTCGGTAGCACTTTTCAAACTTTAACAATCACTTTTTGCCTCACAAGAAATTTAGTGTCAATTTGTGTATGCCCAACCAACATTTCCAGTAGAGCTGGGCAATATGGACAAAATCAGATATCACGATATTTTTGACCAAATACGTTGATATCGATACCGCAACGATATTGTAGTGTTGACTATTGGTGCTTTCACAAAATATTTACAGAATGGAGATAAATAATCACTAGTAATGCGGATATAATGACTTAAGTGGTAAAGGCAAATAATAGAACAGTTACAGCCTTTAAAACCAGTAAAAGACAACACTTATGCCTTATTACGATATGACGATATCCCAAATCTAAGACGATATCTAGTCTCATATCACGATATCGATATAATATCGATATATTGCCCAGCTCTAATTTCCAGTATTTCCTGTACACAGTACATCCAAACAGTGGAGTATTACTAGGATTTCATGAATCGATGAGGCAGTGTAGCATTCTTAGGATAAAATGCTGCGCAGGCGCTCCAAACCTTTTTATTTGCACTGTAGACCAGCAGACCAACCCTTCCCTCCTTTCAAAAACATCCATTATACCTTATCCATAAAAACAAACCGAAAAGGACAAACAGACATCAACAAGTGCATTAGGACACCACTGAATGTTCAATGCTGTCGATGTCCATATCACAAGATGTTTGAGAGGGAACACAAGCAACCTCGAGTTGTGTATTTACTATGCTCTTTGTCAGTGCAGATGCTGTTAAAAATGGGTGAACTGAGTGTATAGCATGCATTACAAAAAAAAAAGACAACAATTTATTCTTTCTGGTGGAGTTTCTTTCTGTTCTCTAACTTGTATATAAACTGTAACGTGAGAAGCTGCCAGTACAGTACATTTGTCAGTTAGTGTGTTTCACCTGTGAGTTTCCATCAGCGTCAAGTGGAGGTGATGCCAAGATTGGATGTCTTTTTTTTTTCAATTTTATTTTTATTTTTTTACTTGAATATTAATTGTATTCATCACTCACAGTGCCATTTTAACTTTATTGGGGCAAAGTGGCCGTGTATAAACATTTATTTTTCTAAGTTCAGTCACCACTATACCATTTCATTGACATCATTGTCACTATATTTGGTGATGCTGTCCAGCTACTGTAGCAGAGCTCTGAGATTGCTTCCAAATGTGAAGCAGAGGAAGGCCTAACCCGTATGCTTTCATGTTGTTTTCTATTGTGTTGGAATAGCTGCACTGATTAGTTATCAACAACTGTGATGACTTAATTATTTCCGCCATTGCTTTGATTTTCACACAAGAGTTGTGTTCTCCAGAAGTATCCACTATCCTTTACACTTGTCGTCCGTTCTTTCAGTGGTTGCTGGTGTGGTGCTTTACATTGGTGCTCAACCATAATCGCCAACTCAAACAACCTCAAACCAAGACTGCTCTACGTACTGTAGAAATGCACCAAGGGATTTTAGTCTCATGACTTTGTTCCAGAGGGTGAACATCCGATGAGATTCGATTGTAATCGTCTTCAATCACTGCATTTTAGTGAATGTAGGCAACCCTGCAGTAATGTACTAAAGCTAGGTTCAGTCTGCTACCTGCGGTATGTTTTTGTCTATCTCCACACAGATACAGATACAAGTCTGTGACACCTGCTAACTGCAGTGAAGGAATGAATTGCAATCCCAAGGTTTTTAAAAACGGTGCCGATATGAAGACTTCTGTTCTGATTTCTACTACTTTTGCAAAATAAGATGCCTGCTCTTGCAAAGTGATTGTTGGTGCAAGTAAAAGCCGCTGTCAAATATCATTGAAGCGGATGTTTGTCTCAGAATCTATGTTTGTAACAAGTCACGTAAACAAACATAATCATATGTACTTTGGGAACAACAGGCATTGAACACAAACTTTTATTTTGAAATGGATACAGACTTCCTTTTGTTGTGAGGGGAATATTATCCAGAGGTAACATTTTCAGGTTTTCACACAAACTAGCAAAGGTCAATGACTCACAAGTGAACAGTATTCATTCAGCATGAAAGTACCGAAACGTCATTACAGTGAATGATTTGCCACTACATCCCATTCTTGATTGTATTTTTTCCATCATGAGGTAATCTTTTCTGAGAAAACAACTTTTTCTACCTAATGTATTTCTAGCTTTGCATTCAACTTGTTTTTGTGTCGGGGACTGCTGAAGAATGTCCGCTAGCAGTTTGTATGTAAAGGATTAATTTATACTTTTTTCATAAAGAAATCATGAGAAAAACCACTGACTTTGTAATGTTTACCACTTAACGTCTAGCATTTCAGGACATCACTGGTCAAGGCGCCTTTCTTTGATGTGTGTTTTCTTAACAATGAAGCGTGGGGGAGGGGTCAGTAACTTAAATGTTCATGGGAACAAAATCCAATATTTGTCTTCTCTCATTTTGTACATAGGATGTGTTCATTTCATTCATGTACAGTCTTTTTGTAATAAACAGCTCATTGAAACAATGGACAGAACTGTGTGTTTTGTGCGTCGTAAAGGTGCTGGAACAGGTGAGGAAAATGTATAAGTGGCAGAAATGTTATCCAAACACAAATAATTATTTTCTTTGGGAATAAATAAAAGCTTTTAAATTTTTTTTATTTTGGGCACCCAGATAGCTCAGTTGGTAGAGTGGGCGCCCATATACAGAGGTTTACTCCTCGATGCAGCGGGCTAGGGTTTGACTCCGACCTGTGGCCCTTTGCTGCATGTCATTGGCCCCTCTTTCTCCCCTTTCATTTCTTCAGCTGTCCTGTCAATAAAGGCCTAAAAATGCCCCAAAAAATAATCTTAAATTTTATTTTGCATCCTGGGCATGCAACACTACTTGTTTATACTTTACTACTACGTGTGTACATTACTGAAACATATTATTGGCTCCAGGTTTGATGTGTGTGCAAAATTGGTGTGCGTGCTAAATTGGCTCAATTCAGGCTAGCTGAAGGATGCGAAGATGTGTCTCAAACGTGTGTGTGTCCAGGAGGAGGAGGAGGGATGAAGTCAGGTGGTGGCTCATGTGGATAGTCTTCAACATTTGTGGTTTTGGGTGGAGCTGGACTCGGCTGTGGCCTGATCTGAGGGGCGTGACTGTTATATTTGCCTGTAGACAATCAAATGAGAATTAATTCCAGGGATGTTTTCAGGGTTTTATTAGTGGTATTCCTGCTTTCCTAAAGTTTTCTCCATTGCTGTTGTTCAAAAGCTGACCTGGGCCAGTAGCTATAAAGCCACTTAAAGTAAAAGTACATCAGATTTCTTTTTTTTGAATTATGTAAATTTTAATTTTTAATATTAATTTTAATTCTTAGAGTTAAGAATAAATACCATGCATGCAAATGTTTTACAACAACATACAGACATTTTATATAGCCTCCACAGAGAGTTCTAACCTCAAATGGTAACTATTTTTTTCTGTTACTCATTTTAGATTTTTTATCAATAATACCCCAATATATTGTTATACCACCTGTGGAGGCCTGCTATTGGCTGATTCGGTGCTTGGAGGATGGCATTTTGGGTGATCATAGTCCTCATTTTACAACACTTGGGAGTCACTGCAGTCTTACTATAAGAATCACACAAATTTTGCTAAACTTTAAAACTTTACCTTTAGCTTATTTATGCAAAGTTTGTTAATTAAGAAAAGGATAATAACGTCTCTTCAACTTCTCTCATTCAATATATATATTCTAAACCAGTTTATTGCAAAGAGCACCACTGATTATCTACTCAAGCATGCTCACACACATTTGAAATGAGCACAGTTGCACTTTTTCCTTACCCACATACACATTTCCTAACAACAGTAACCTCTTAGTATTTCATATCATATTAAGGCACTTTAGGATGTTAACTTTAATTATTTCATCACAAATTCATCTACATCATGTCTAAGTACTGTTCTCATGTGTAGACTCACCTTTGTGTGCATCAAAGTGGAGAGTTTGTAAACTGGAGGTTCTCTTTATTGCGGCCTGGTAGTTCTCATACAGGACAGTCCCATACTGAACACAGACAGAGGACACACACCTGCTTAAGTCTTTGCCAGTGATGAAATATCTACATTTGCTATGTTTGTGCATGAAATTCCCAAATTTAAAGCTGAGTTGAAAATAGATTTCGAATTGAACTGCTCACATTAAAGTGATTTGTGTTACAGACATTGTTGAATCTCACCTTGGCTATTCTGATGGAGTTGACCCAGAGCAACAGTGTGTGCTCATCGTCGCAGCACAGGAACTTGATGTAGTGCGACTCTTTCTGGATGCGGGGATGCTGGCAGTAGAGTACATGCAGAGAGAACAGTGATGTTAAAGGTGCGCTTCCATGATTTAGTATTGCATTTCCATAAAGTTGTGGGACTTTAGAAAGGCGTATTTAAAAAAAAAAGAATGGTCAAAACTGATGCAAGCACAGGTCAAAATATCCTGACTTTCAGGCCGTAGTATGGGTCAAGCTCCAAAAATTCGGCATCCTACACTTGCCATAATGCAAGTCATTGGTGTTTTTTGGTAGACCCTGTCTCCCTGGTAAATGCTCATGTCTTCCAAACTCCACAGCCCCAGTTTGTAACACAGGCTTTCTCTTACAAATGTTAAGTCTCAAAAACTCAAGCTGAGATAATCCTGATAACATCCGTATGACATTACTGGGGTCATTTTCTCAGAGGGAAAATCGGTGGCTCATTTAAATACAAATGCTGCATCTCTGCTGCCAGTTTACGTTGTAGTACACATTAGAGCCAGCAGAGGGCAGCTGATACCAAAATGTTGCTGCACTGTGGACCACGAAGCATGACCATTTAACTGTTAAAACAGGACCAAACATCTGTTTCTCACTGGGAATGTGGTTGTTGGAATTCCTATATATGACTAAATGTGTTTTATTAGCTAAACAACAGCACAGTCATTGCAAACACCATATTCATATGGCTGTCAACAGGCTGTCAGAAATACACTTTGTAGTCAAAGGTCAAATTGAGCAAAAGAAGTTGAGGTTAGTTGGTTTCTTCAGTCATCTTACTTCCCTCAACATGACTTAGCTGTCAATGCCAAGAAAACCTTTTTATATCTTCTAACAACTTCATCTTTATCTGTTGCAGTGTGAAGTGCAGTTGTGTGAGTCCTGCTTCCGTTATATTCAGCCTTCTACTCAGTCTATGCTCATGTTTGATTTAACTAAACTGTTGTGAAGTATGGAGCGTCGTAGCAAAATTAGTGTCATTAAATAGTGCTCATGGGTATCTTTTTTTGATGTGATATCTAACCAGCAGCTATAACTCTGGACTTTTTAAAACCCCAAAACTACTAAGTCGACTTCTGAGAGCATCATGGATCCCTGCTGGGAATACGAGTCTGTACAGTGCAGAGATACAACCCTGCATGCCCTTTATATTTAACAATTCCAAACACACACATACCACCCCCACCACCACCAGTACCACCAGCCTACATTTTGTCCCACTGTCCTCCATCCCATTTCGCTCTCTCTTCTCAAATGCATCGACAATCCAAACCGCATGGGACTCCGGGTATGTGTAGTGTCGACATATTGCATAAGTTCCATGAGTGCTCAGAACAGCTTTACTTAGAACTGAGACAACTCTGACCATGTTATGGAGAGACTGTCAGAAAGAAAACAAATCTTATTTCAGTAGATCCTTAAACGATCACAACTTTGGTTTTTTCGTTCATTCAGATGATCCTTCCCAAGTTTCTAATTCACTCAGTGTCGATAATGATCTATTGAGCTTACCTTTAGCATGAAGCAGAAGTCAGAGGGAGCTCTGTATTTCTGTTTGAAGTTGTTGGTGGTGTAGATGTTGACTTTTTCAAAGCGAACAAAGCAGGCGAGATCACTGGAGGACTTGAGGAAAAAAGCAAATAATCATTTGCACTGTAGACCAGCAGACCAACCCTTCCCTCCTTTCAAAAACATCCATTATACCTTATCCATAAAAACAAACCGAAAAGGACAAACAGACATCAACAAGTGCATTAGGACACCACTGAATGTTCAATGCTGTCGATGTCCATATCACAAGATGTTTGAGAGGGAACACAAGCAACCTCGAGTTGTGTATTTACTATGCTCTTTGTCAGTGCAGATGCTGTTAAAAATGGGTGAACTGAGTGTATAGCATGCATTACAAAAAAAAAAGACAACAATTTATTCTTTCTGGTGGAGTTTCTTTCTGTTCTCTAACTTGTATATAAACTGTAACGTGAGAAGCTGCCAGTACAGTACATTTGTCAGTTAGTGTGTTTCACCTGTGAGTTTCCATCAGCGTCAAGTGGAGGTGATGCCAAGATTGGATGTCTTTTTTTTCAATTTTATTTTTATTTTTTTTACTTGAATATTAATTGTATTCATCACTCACAGTGCCATTTTAACTTTATTGGGGCAAAGTGGCCGTGTATAAACATTTATTTTTCTAAGTTCAGTCACCACTATACCATTTCATTGACATCATTGTCACTATATTTGGTGATGCTGTCCAGCTACTGTAGCAGAGCTCTGAGATTGCTTCCAAATGTGAAGCAGAGGAAGGCCTAACCCGTATGCTTTCATGTTGTTTTCTATTGTGTTGGAATAGCTGCACTGATTAGTTATCAACAACTGTGATGACTTAATTATTTCCGCCATTGCTTTGATTTTCACACAAGAGTTGTGTTCTCCAGAAGTATCCACTATCCTTTACACTTGTCGTCCGTTCTTTCAGTGGTTGCTGGTGTGGTGCTTTACATTGGTGCTCAACCATAATCGCCAACTCAAACAACCTCAAACCAAGACTGCTCTACGTACTGTAGAAATGCACCAAGGGATTTTAGTCTCATGACTTTGTTCCAGAGGGTGAACATCCGATGAGATTCGATTGTAATCGTCTTCAATCACTGCATTTTAGTGAATGTAGGCAACCCTGCAGTAATGTACTAAAGCTAGGTTCAGTCTGCTACCTGCGGTATGTTTTTGTCTATCTCCACACAGATACAGATACAAGTCTGTGACACCTGCTAACTGCAGTGAAGGAATGAATTGCAATCCCAAGGTTTTTAAAAACGGTGCCGATATGAAGACTTCTGTTCTGATTTCTACTACTTTTGCAAAATAAGATGCCTGCTCTTGCAAAGTGATTGTTGGTGCAAGTAAAAGCCGCTGTCAAATATCATTGAAGCGGATGTTTGTCTCAGAATCTATGTTTGTAACAAGTCACGTAAACAAACATAATCATATGTACTTTGGGAACAACAGGCATTGAACACAAACTTTTATTTTGAAATGGATACAGACTTCCTTTTGTTGTGAGGGGAATATTATCCAGAGGTAACATTTTCAGGTTTTCACACAAACTAGCAAAGGTCAACGACTCACAAGTGAACAGTATTCATTCAGCATGAAAGTACCGAAACGTCATTACAGTGAATGATTTGCCACTACATCCCATTCTTGATTGTATTTTTTCCATCATGAGGTAATCTTTTCTGAGAAAACAACTTTTTCTACCTAATGTATTTCTAGCTTTGCATTCAACTTGTTTTTGTGTCGGGGACTGCTGAAGAATGTCCGCTAGCAGTTTGTATGTAAAGGATTAATTTATACTTTTTTCATAAAGAAATCATGAGAAAAACCACTGACTTTGTAATGTTTACCACTTAACGTCTAGCATTTCAGGACATCACTGGTCAAGGCGCCTTTCTTTGATGTGTGTTTTCTTAACAATGAAGCGTGGGGGAGGGGTCAGTAACTTAAATGTTCATGGGAACAAAATCCAATATTTGTCTTCTCTCATTTTGTACATAGGATGTGTTCATTTCATTCATGTACAGTCTTTTTTTGTAATAAACAGCTCATTGAAACAATGGACAGAACTGTGTGTTTTGTGCGTCGTAAAGGTGCTGGAACAGGTGAGGAAAATGTATAAGTGGCAGAAATGTTATCCAAACACAAATAATTATTTTCTTTGGGAATAAATAAAAGCTTTTAAATTTTTTTTATTTTGGGCACCCAGATAGCTCAGTTGGTAGAGTGGGCGCCCATATACAGAGGTTTACTCCTCGATGCAGCGGGCTAGGGTTTGACTCCGACCTGTGGCCCTTTGCTGCATGTCATTGGCCCCTCTTTCTCCCCTTTCATTTCTTCAGCTGTCCTGTCAATAAAGGCCTAAAAATGCCCCAAAAATAATCTTAAATTTTATTTTGCATCCTGGGCATGCAACACTACTTGTTTATACTTTACTACTACGTGTGTACATTACTGAAACATATTATTGGCTCCAGGTTTGATGTGTGTGCAAAATTGGTGTGCGTGCTAAATTGGCTCAATTCAGGCTAGCTGAAGGATGCGAAGATGTGTCTCAAACGTGTGTGTGTCCAGGAGGAGGAGGAGGGATGAAGTCAGGTGGTGGCTCATGTGGATAGTCTTCAACATTTGTGGTTTTGGGTGGAGCTGGACTCGGCTGTGGCCTGATCTGAGGGGCGTGACTGTTATATTTGCCTGTAGACAATCAAATGAGAATTAATTCCAGGGATGTTTTCAGGGTTTTATTAGTGGTATTCCTGCTTTCCTAAAGTTTTCTCCATTGCTGTTGTTCAAAAAGCTGACCTGGGCCAGTAGCTATAAAGCCACTTAAAGTAAAAGTACATCAGATTTCTTTTTTTTGAATTATGTAAATTTTAATTTTTAATATTAATTTTAATTCTTAGAGTTAAGAATAAATACCATGCATGCAAATGTTTTACAACAACATACAGACATTTTATATAGCCTCCACAGAGAGTTCTAACCTCAAATGGTAACTATTTTTTTCTGTTACTCATTTTAGATTTTTTATCAATAATACCCCAATATATTGTTATACCACCTGTGGAGGCCTGCTATTGGCTGATTCGGTGCTTGGAGGATGGCATTTTGGGTGATCATAGTCCTCATTTTACAACACTTGGGAGTCACTGCAGTCTTACTATAAGAATCACACAAATTTTGCTAAACTTTAAAACTTTACCTTTAGCTTATTTATGCAAAGTTTGTTAATTAAGAAAAGGATAATAACGTCTCTTCAACTTCTCTCATTCAATATATATATTCTAAACCAGTTTATTGCAAAGAGCACCACTGATTATCTACTCAAGCATGCTCACACACATTTGAAATGAGCACAGTTGCACTTTTTCCTTACCCACATACACATTTCCTAACAACAGTAACCTCTTAGTATTTCATATCATATTAAGGCACTTTAGGATGTTAACTTTAATTATTTCATCACAAATTCATCTACATCATGTCTAAGTACTGTTCTCATGTGTAGACTCACCTTTGTGTGCATCAAAGTGGAGAGTTTGTAAACTGGAGGTTCTCTTTATTGCGGCCTGGTAGTTCTCATACAGGACAGTCCCATACTGAACACAGACAGAGGACACACACCTGCTTAAGTCTTTGCCAGTGATGAAATATCTACATTTGCTATGTTTGTGCATGAAATTCCCAAATTTAAAGCTGAGTTGAAAATAGATTTCGAATTGAACTGCTCACATTAAAGTGATTTGTGTTACAGACATTGTTGAATCTCACCTTGGCTATTCTGATGGAGTTGACCCAGAGCAACAGTGTGTGCTCATCGTCGCAGCACAGGAACTTGATGTAGTGCGACTCTTTCTGGATGCGGGGATGCTGGCAGTAGAGTACATGCAGAGAGAACAGTGATGTTAAAGGTGCGCTTCCATGATTTAGTATTGCATTTCCATAAAGTTGTGGGACTTTAGAAAGGCGTATTTAAAAAAAAAAAAGAATGGTCAAAACTGATGCAAGCACAGGTCAAAATATCCTGACTTTCAGGCCGTAGTATGGGTCAAGCTCCAAAAATTCGGCATCCTACACTTGCCATAATGCAAGTCATTGGTGTTTTTTGGTAGACCCTGTCTCCCTGGTAAATGCTCATGTCTTCCAAACTCCACAGCCCCAGTTTGTAACACAGGCTTTCTCTTACAAATGTTAAGTCTCAAAAACTCAAGCTGAGATAATCCTGATAACATCCGTATGACATTACTGGGGTCATTTTCTCAGAGGGAAAATCGGTGGCTCATTTAAATACAAATGCTGCATCTCTGCTGCCAGTTTACGTTGTAGTACACATTAGAGCCAGCAGAGGGCAGCTGATACCAAAATGTTGCTGCACTGTGGACCACGAAGCATGACCATTTAACTGTTAAAACAGGACCAAACATCTGTTTCTCACTGGGAATGTGGTTGTTGGAATTCCTATATATGACTAAATGTGTTTTATTAGCTAAACAACAGCACAGTCATTGCAAACACCATATTCATATGGCTGTCAACAGGCTGTCAGAAATACACTTTGTAGTCAAAGGTCAAATTGAGCAAAAGAAGTTGAGGTTAGTTGGTTTCTTCAGTCATCTTACTTCCCCTCAACATGACTTAGCTGTCAATGCCAAGAAAACCTTTTTATATCTTCTAACAACTTCATCTTTATCTGTTGCAGTGTGAAGTGCAGTTGTGTGAGTCCTGCTTCCGTTATATTCAGCCTTCTACTCAGTCTATGCTCATGTTTGATTTAACTAAACTGTTGTGAAGTATGGAACGTACGTAGCAAAATTAGTGTCATTAAATAGTGCTCATGGGTATCTTTTTTTGATGTGATATCTAACCAGCAGCTATAACTCTGGACTTTTTAAAACCCCAAAACTACTAAGTCGACTTCTGAGAGCATCATGGATCCCTGCTGGGAATACGAGTCTGTACAGTGCAGAGATACAACCCTGCATGCCCTTTATATTTAACAATTCCAAACACACACATACCACCCCCACCACCACCAGTACCACCAGCCTACATTTTGTCCCACTGTCCTCCATCCCATTTCGCTCTCTCTTCTCAAATGCATCGACAATCCAAACCGCATGGGACTCCGGGTATGTGTAGTGTCGACATATTGCATAAGTTCCATGAGTGCTCAGAACAGCTTTACTTAGAACTGAGACAACTCTGACCATGTTATGGAGAGACTGTCAGAAAGAAAACAAATCTTATTTCAGTAGATCCTTAAACGATCACAACTTTGGTTTTTTCGTTCATTCAGATGATCCTTCCCAAGTTTCTAATTCACTCAGTGTCGATAATGATCTATTGAGCTTACCTTTAGCATGAAGCAGAAGTCAGAGGGAGCTCTGTATTTCTGTTTGAAGTTGTTGGTGGTGTAGATGTTGACTTTTTCAAAGCGAACAAAGCAGGCGAGATCACTGGAGGACTTGAGGAAAAAAGCAAATAATCACACTGACAGTCAAATCTTACAATGGAGAACATATTTATTGCTTAATGACAGGTGTTCATATGGTAATAAGTTATCCTGCAAATGTGTTGTGCACAGCAGAGCCATTGTTTTGTCTTTTTTAGCATGTTGTGTATAATAAATAAATGTTCTTAATCTCATCCTAAGTAGGTATTACAATTTGAATTAAATTGACTCTTCCAAGAAAACAATTCCGTGCCAGGCCTTCATATCTTCAAGACTTTGTTTTTCTTTCTGCAGCATTTTAACATTCCTTCCATTTTTTGCTTTAAGCGGAAACACATCAAGTTCACACATTGAACCACACTGACAAAGATGCTGCTGTTCACTGGAAACTACAAACTGAAGCTTCGTAGAAGTGGAGGTGATCTGACTGCTGAGGATGACTGTTCTGACTTCTCTCTCTTTTATTATTATTATTATACTCTCTCAGGGTTCTTTCTGACTTTATCTCGGACTTTTGTCCACTTCTTCCATCTCTTACCTTTTCTCTAACTGCCTGATTGATAACAGCTCCATTACTCTTTCTTTATATGACAGTAGCTTCTGTGTCCATGTCTTAAGTCTTGTCGTACTGTAGTTACAAGTAGGTTCACCTCAGACTGCTGTAAAACATTTTTTCTGTCTGATTTGGCCATTTCTCTTTCCCCTGCCTTATGAACTATCCTTTCCAGATCTTCCTCTGCTTCGTTCATGTGTCCATTGGCCTCAGATGATTCCTGCAATACTCTTATGTTTGTGATTTGCACATCTGCTTTGCACAGTCCCCCCATCTATTTCTCCCCCTTGGATGACTGGATTTTTGGAGTTAGGCTGCACGGGTTATGTTTCTCTCGTCTGTCTCCATGACAGAACGACATGTTGCTCTTTAACAGCGGCAAGAACTCAATTCACACTGTCCATCTTCATTTCTCCGGCTCTTTCTCTTGCATTTCTGCCTCTGCTACGTTTGAGCGCTCAGATGGAAGCCATCATAGAGTCCACACAGCGAAAACAGTCTCTTGTATCTCTGGTTAAGGACTACTGCCATACTTTGCTAAGTAGTTTTCTATTAAATATTATTTTTTGGGCATTTTAGGCCTTTATTTATAGGACAGCTGAAGACTAGAAAGGGGAGAGAGAGAGAGGGAGAATGACATGCAGCAAAGGGCCACAGGTTGGAGTCGAACCCGCAGCCGCTGCGTCGAGGAGTAAACCTCTGTATGTGGGTGTGCCCTCTACCAGGTGAGCTTCCCAAGCACCCCAGTTTTTAATTTTAATGTTCTCCTCAACTGGACAGTTGTTAATAGTCTGCATTAAAAACCTGACACCATTTTTCAACACAGCGAATATAGATTTGTGCAGACGCATCCTTCAAGCAATAGTTTGTCAGTTGACAGTTTTATTACCATGAGTTACATGAGAAGATTGATACCACTCTAATAAATAAAGTGGGTTGTCTTTCTTCTTTTGTGCCTGGTGCCAAAATCACCTCATGAAACATAACCATTACTGAGTATTTACCAATCTTCTCCAGGCCCACACAGGCCACTAAATATAATCTGTCACCTATCTTTTGTCTCTAGAGCAACATTGGTGTAAACAGTGCACCATAAACACGCCTGCGTTTAAAAATGAAATATGATGTAGAATGTTTTTGTATTTGAGCCGTCATACCTTTGTCTTTCCCTTAGGTACATAGTAGATGCCCGAGGCTCTGAGCACAAAGTAGCGAGGTTTCCAAAGTTTTTTCCCATCTTCCTTTAGGTACAGCATGCCCTGAAGATCAGGAACAATCAAAGTGGAACCTCCGAAATGCTCCTGCGTGGCCAAAGATCACATGCAAATCTGACATTAACACAGGACTGAGAAAAAGAAAAAGACCTCATTTCATTTGTAAAACAATGCAGTTAGTCAAGTGAAGTCAAAGTATTTAAAGAGCACATTTAAAAACAACAAATGTTTTCCAAAGTGCTCTACAGGGATCCAAGATGGAAGAAGCTAGTGCAGACAACAGTGAAAAGTTTTCAGATTCATTCATTTAAAGTATCATGATGTAAAACAATTTTTTGTATTATTATTTTTACAAAAATGCTTCATAGTTCAACAAAGATTTTCAAAGAATTCATAGATTTTCTAATCTAACAAATCTATTACTCTCATGTCTAATATCTTTCTTTCACATAACTAAGACTAAAGAAGTGTGAAACATAGGCTACGTTAATTTATTCCATGGGCCATGCACTGTATTCACATGAGGGGGTCCCCAGTATATGCTCTATATTGGAAGGGGTCCTTGGTTGAAAAAAAGATTGAGAACCTTTGGTGTAACTGACCTTGAGTAAGATCTGTTTGGCTTGCTCGTTAATCCCACTCAAACATTCTTTCTTCTTTTTCCACATGTAAAATACCTTCAGGGTGAGAATAGCATTGTTCAATATACTGACTATGCATTAAAATGTGTAATAAAATTTTGGCTAAAAGGAAACACTTGCTCGTACTCACTTGAGGCTCTGTAAACATCACATACTTCTGAGGTCTCGACACAAAATAGATTTTGTTTTCACTGAGGCGAGTCCACGCAGACAGAGGCTCCACTAAGTGTTCGTGGTCCTCAAAGCCTCTTTCTGAAATGATGAGAAAACGTGTGCAACAATGTCTTCTGTCTCTGTGAATGATTTTTTTTCTTTAGCATGTGCTTTATTGCCCGCATGTGCAGCATGCGTGCATGCTCGTCTCACCAATCTGCAGCTCAGGGTTGGTCTCACACAGGCTCCAGTCGATGCTGCAGTCACAGTGTGTCTTCTCGAAAAGCTGGTCCAAAACCTCTCGGACCGTCTGTCTCTCATCCACCATCAGTGTCTTGCCGCTGCCGTCACTCATCAGCACCTTCACGATCAACTAGGAGAGGCAGCAAGCTCATTCAAGGTTCAACTTTATCTGTGTGACTGCATGGTGAGGAAACGCACTCAAAAACCTGCTGGCTTTACCTTCCTCACTTTGGCTTCTCTCAGCTTCTCCAGAGCCAGTTTGATTTTGTCTGCCTTTGTCTGGGGTTCGCTCTGGATGCATGTTAAGAGGAGGTAATCAGATATAAATTTTTCACAAAATTACAACTTCATTTTTATGATCAGTGACAGATTCTAGGTTACCATCTGCAGCCCTACAGAGGATTCAGCAGAGTTCAATTGTGGAGGAATAGAAGCTGCTGGCTTAGGTTCCTGAGGCAAGGCTGACGCTGCTATTTGATTTTCTGTACGGCTGCTGGTCTGTTGATCTGTGAGGAGTCTCTCTTCTGAGGGGGTTGATTTTGATCCAAGGTCAGCCACTAGAGCATCCAGGTCGTTGTCCTCTAGTTCATTAAGAGACTCTGTAAGGAGATAAGGGTGCGGTTGTGGCCTAAAGGTTAGAGAAGCAGCCTTGTAAAAGTGCCGGTCCAGGCTCAATCCCTGGCAATCAATCCCTCACACTGACGACAAAACCCTTGGAGCCAGGCTAGCTGTTTCCTGCTGTTTCCTTTCTTTATGCTAAGCTAAACTAACCAGCTCCTGGCTGTAGCTTCATATTTAATGGACAAACATGAGTGGTATCGATCTTCTCACCCTCAGCAAGAAAGGGCATAAGTTCCCCAAATGTCAAACTGTTTCAACAACTTTCTGACTTTGTATTGAATCAAAGCTGGATCTCACTTTTGTTGAAGAAAGAGACTAGCTTGGTCAGTTTTTTCCTCATAATTGAAATAGTCTATTTAGCTCAATTATTCATAGTACTAACCACTTGAAATCCTTATTTATACCTTTTCTTTTTAAACAGTTGTGCCATAACCTTTCACTTATCCATCATTTCCCAAACTGATATATCTATTTTTTATCCCTCCTGGTTTCTAAAGATTGGCATGACCGTTTGGCGCAAGAAGAAACAGTCACTCCCTGTCTCCCAACAGAAACCTTATCTCTTATAAAGGCCGCCTCACATTTTTCCCCACTTGCATCCTTCTACATCACACTTTCAGGGCAGTGTGACTCTTGGTTGTGTAACATTGCTTATGTAGAAATTGAAGCTTTATCTACTGCTTTGAATGAGAGCATCATCACCTGAACTAGCACTTTACCATTTAGGTCTGTGAAACCAATGGAGAAGGTTCTCTCTGCCTGCGAGTCAGGGTCCACTTCTGCGGTGTCCGCTGCAGGCATTAAACTCTGCAATGAAGCAATGAGATGGTAAATGAACTCACAGCAATCTCACAGCACTGGGATCCCACTGTCTGGCCCACACCCATAAATGACAATTGTATATTGTGAAATGTTTTTATACAACTTCATTGGACATTTGAAAATACATTTCACACAGAAGTCATGTCATTTGACAGAAAGTTTTTTGTTTCAGATAACACTTGTAATAAAAGAGACGCCCAAAAAAAATCAAAGTAGCCATATGCTCCAAACTGTTGTTTAAATATGTTGCACGAGTCTGTTATTTATCAGTGATTGTTTCCCTGCACTTTATCATGCTCTGTTTTCAAGCTGTACCATAAATGGAGAACATATTGCAATTAGCTTCTGCAAAGACAATCAATAAATCACACATCAGCTCATTAAGAAAAACTAATTTGTCAAAACAGTTTGGAACAAGCTGTACATCCGGTGCATTATACATCCAGACTCTGGGGAATCGGTGTCCCTGTTAAAGAACTTGAAGATCATGAGGAAAATGGCTGATATCCAGACTGCATATACTGTATATTAATTATTAACATACGTCTCTACAGGCTCAATCCTATTCTATAAACAAGCTGGGCAACCTGCCAACCTGTACAGAAAATGATTCCCGCAGGCAAGCAGGTTAACCCTGATGACTGTATCTGAAAACACATGTCGTCATGCTGGAGCTGCTGCTTAAATGACACCTCCAAGCTCCTTTATCATGGGTAAAAACAAAACACCCCTTTTTGTTTTCTGGCTTTAAGGCAGGAGAGCAGAGAATGGACCCAATCAAGGCAATGAGTGGAATCACTTTGAATCCTTTTATTTCTCAGACTCTGAGAGGAACATTGCTTTAATCAGAATGATTTTCTGGCTAACTCTGGTAATAGTCTGTGGAGTGGTGTTTGTCACTGTGATGGCTTTCCAAAAGGGACGCATGCCAAGGTGACATATAGAGGCTTTTTCTGGTACTGGTGATGTAATGTTCCAGATTGATCCCATTCTCAAGGCTGCGCTCATTTAGCTTACATAAAGAGATTTGAAAATGGGCAATATCGAATTGCGCCTCAGGCTGAGGTTGCATCAGTTAGAAGTGTGTAATGTTTTTCTTGGCCAGCCGCAGTTATATGATGAGCAGCTTATGTGTGCTTAAGGGAATCTGCAGTGATCGCTCATGGTCCAATACAGATGCGATGACTTCACATCTCAACGTTGCCTTGCATTGTTCTGTCTGATGCTTCAGTTTAAAAACAAAGACTGTCATCAGATGATGTCCAGTTTAGTGAGGTAAACATCAAGTGATTTGTCTGATTCACTTCTCGTAACCTGTTCCTACTTCAAAAGCTCTGATGGGAACAGTCGACCAGAGAAGAGTCTCAGCTCATCTGTTCATGTTTTGAGAAAGAATGCGACCAAAGATTGTTTGATATCACAATGTTTTTTCTCACAATCTCAGATGAACTTAAATGCATAATGGGATGTGTTGTCAGATAAGCAATGGCGGTCGGATGGTCCACCAGTTCAGCCCAGATTGAAATATCTCAACAACTGCTTGATGATTGGATTGCAATTCAATTTCATGCAGACATTCATTGTTCTCAGAGGATGAATCCTAATGATTCTGACCATCCCTTGATTTTTCCATAAGCACCACCAAAAGCTCAACAGTTTTGATTTTGAATTAATTATCTCAAAACCCTATATAAACATACATTAGGATAAATTGTAATTACTTTGGTGATCCCGTTACTTTTCATAGCGCTATCATCAGGCTTCTTACTAACGATCTACCAAAAACAAATGACATTCCTTTCGGCCTCAGCTGTACTTTATAGTCTTCTTAACTGAAGCCTGCATCTAGGCTAATTCTTTCTTTATGTTGGGATCAAGTGTGATACATAATTTACTCTCGCATTGCCAGACCTTCCTCCACTGCGCTGCAGAGGAGGGTCTAGCTAGTCCACAGCATTCTGGAATGGGAGAAAAATGTGCTCTGGTTTACTGGCATTTCTTTAAACCAATCACAATCATCTTGGGCGGTGCCAAGCGCCAGACGGAGCTTTTAAGGATTAAGGTTTAGCAAATGTTAGGCTAAACTACGATGGTAAATCTGGTAAATATTGTACCTGCTAAACATCAGCATGTTAGCATTGCTACTGTGAGCATGTTATCACATTGACATTAGCATTTCGGTCACAGCTCTGCTGTACGACTCACCTGAGAGAGATGATCCATCTCTCCAAGCAGGTGACTGAACATGGCATCTATGTCATCCATCTGAGAATGTAGAACAAAGCATTTGAACAGCAGTACAGAGATTAAACACAATGTAGAAAGTAGATTATAGGAGACTACAGCAGAACTGAAACACGTTGGATAATTTCAGTTCAGTTTAAATTCAGTTTCTAACGGCACCAGTTCTTGAATAGTTTGTTGTGCAGCAAGCGGAAAGGTTGGGATGTACACTCTATTGGAAGGCCTGCATAGGGCCAGCAACTCCTGCATAACGACATTTTTGTGGTATGGAGATACAAACACTCTTCGACACATGCATGCCCATACACATATACAGTTTGGAAATGTCTGTCACAGCTGTAAAAACAGATAAACAATATGCAAAATGATTTAAACCCCCGAAAACAGAAACGTGATCTCTATTTCTCAAAGTCACGATCACTGCGGTGGAATAATGCCATTGCCATTTCTCCAAAAAGTGACTAAGCAGCGTGTGTGGCAGGTTAAAATGGTTCCCATGTTGCTCTGGCTGTGAAGTCGCACATGTTGTTTTTATCACCATCCAGCAAACCCATGAACCTCGTCTTCAATAAACTGTGGAGCGAGGTGTTTGGAGAATACAGTGCTGAATTCACCTAACTCTGTGAAATATGTCACAGGTGGAGAAAGCAAACATGCCCTACAGAACACAATTCAAAACTTTCTCTGAATCATTTGGGTCCATGTTCCACTTACAGGACATACAGTTCAGAAATAATGTCACATAAACTCAATTTGAAAACATATTCACTGGTTACTTTAAAATGTATTTACTGGTTATTCCTTTGTCTCATTTTGCTTACAGAAACCATGTGAAATGATGGAAAAATATCTTAATTTGAAGACTCCCCACTTAAGATTTGTTAACTAAAAATCAAAGATTCATTTAGCGTGATTTGAAAGGTCTTGTGTAGGTGTTATGAGCCTAATCACTAAGTAATCTGTGAATTATGGGTTACAGTTCAAACCCAAATTTTTTGCACTAATAGCTGATCATTTCTGAAAAAAGGGGCTTCATTGAGATCAAAGATTTTCATCAGACAAAACTTTGTGGAACTCAGCGTCTGGGTTTGTCCATATGGAGGCAGCACCTTGCCAGCTATAGGGCCAGAAATGCATCTCGCATGTGGACCGGCTTAAAAAGCAAACTGAAAAATGAACTCTACTTCTTGCCAACTCTTTAAGACCGTTGCTGTGTGCGGTTATCAATAACAACAGATATGGATATAGTTTCAAAAGCCAGAGCAGCATGCATAGAAACAAGAAACAGTACATATAAAGAGAGGAAATGACTAATGTAGAGGCAGTATTGGTGGGTAACTTCTTACTTTACATTTTTAGAAGTTTAATGATAACTCTTCTATTGTGGAATGCATTAGAGCAGCATTGACAAGGTGGACATGGTGCAGTCCTACAACAAGCACAATAATTGGAAGCACACATAACAACTGTCTAATAATTAAAGAAAGAAATCACATTTTGTATTGTACATGCTTTGTTTTAAGGTTTTTCTTTAAATTCTAATGTTGCTTAATTCTGTAATTCAATAACCACGGTCAACTTGTGTTCAGTTTGTCTTCTGCTCAGTAGATGCTGGGAGAGGCTCCAACAACTAAATAAATACAGCTAATCCTCATTTCTTGTTTTCTTGCTAAACCTGCATTAACTGATTTTTTTGGGCCACTTGGGGTCAACAGAAACAAGCTATAAACACACAACACTGACATTGTATCACCTTTTAACTTGAAATGATGAAAAAGTTAGCAAAGAGTTTATTTACACATCCAGCAGACATGAAGAAACATTAGCATTCCTTTGGCGTTGTGTTTCTGGCCACCCGGCAAATTTAACTCTTCTTTTAGCTCCGTTTTTGGTCTCCATCAACTCCTGAGGAAAATCCCTGCTCTTTAGCTGCTAACTGCACACCAGCTAGTTGTTAACTGTGTTTATCTGCTGTTTGCTGCTGGGCAGGTAGCTTTCAGTGGTGTTTATCAGAGCTTTTTTTGGGGGGGGCAAAAAAAGTTGCCTGCTGTGGTCAAAGACAATTATGAAACCAGTAAGCGTGAACCAAAACAATAAAGTTGTGGCTGGCCCGTACAACCAAAACATTTAGCTAGAACTTTTAGGGCCCTATTTTAACGATCTGAAAGGCAAGTATGAAACGCAAACGCAAGTAGCTTTGTGGGCGGATCTCGGGCGCTGTTGCTATTATACCGGCGGGATAAATGAGTCTTGCGCCCAACGCAAATCTAAAATGGGTTGGTCTGAAGTAGCTAGGTGTGGTTTGGGCGTAACGTGAAAATAACCAATCAGAGCGTCATCTCTCATTCCCTTTAAGAGCAGGCGCGCTTGTTCCATGGCGGATTGCTATTATAACGGCGGATTTGCCTGGCGCACGCCAACGGGAGCTGTCCGGGATGCGGCAAAGTAATAAATGGCCGTCTTGGCCGGGTGGTGATGTTGCTGCTCCTCTCGGGCGCATCTCCTCAAGTCTGGAGAGGATTGCTGCAGCCATGGAGCGTAGGCCTCCAAACGCACCACCTGCACCTGTTGTGCCCCTTCCTCCTCCCCCCACTTCATCTCCGTCCACCCGCTCCACCAGGAGCACATCGCGCATTACTCTCGGACCAGATCCCGCCGTGGTTCAACACCACGTCTCCTTAAGTCCTCTAATATTTCCTCATTTATGTCATCAAAAACATCCATGATTCATGGAAATGTTGTGTAAATCACAACAAGCCACAAAGAATGCTGGGACTTTTTGAGGACTGTACTGTAAAGGGCCTCCTGATCTATCCAAACACCTGAAGCGCATTTCCAGTAATATTTTTCCTTGTAATTATGTATGGTTTGCAAAAATGGGAACTGCTGCGTCCGTTTAGATGAGAGAAGTGTATGCGCATTGTGCACACGCTACATTATGGCCAAGCATGCGCCCCTAAAATAGCATCTGAATAACGCGCTACAGACTTTAGACTAGCGCCACTGACTTTAGACCAGGTTTTTCCTGGTCAGTGGCGGAATTGGTTTCTGAAACTGCAAAATAGTACCAAGTAACGTTTGCGCCGGAACACGCCTACTCTTTTCGCTGAACCGCCCCCGGGAGTGCAAATACATTCCCTTTTTTACCGAAGTGCGTTTGTGGAGGGAAAAGTCCGCCATGCGTCAGGTGCAAAATAGGAATGATACATGCGTGGGTGTACAAAGGCAATTGCGCTGAGTGCAAGATAGGGCCTTTAGAGTGTATCTGGCCACCTGATGAGTGTAAGTCTAAAATTCTCTCCTTTTAGCTCTGTTTTGGTATCCACTAACTCCTGAGGGAAATGTCTCATTCTTTAGCTGCTAAATGTCCCACTATGTTCACCAGCTAGTTGCTAACTGTGTCTGTCCAAGTTCTGACTCCCAACTCGTCAAATACGGCAGCTTGGTCAGTGGCCCTCAGCGTCTGATACCGACTCACAGGCACCATTTAGCTGTGAGATGGTGTTGTATAAACAGTGCCAAATTCCGCTTAGGGAGGAGGTCAGGGTGGATAGATACATGGGTCAAACAAACTCTGGACTTTAACACAGGAGACAAGTGTTCATGTACTGTGTGAAACCTAAAGGCAACGTTGACTTATTTTAACAAATGTAACATAATTAACTAACATTGCGTTGGTAAGTTACGTAACACATAACGTACTTATATTAATCGAAAACTGATTATAGCAACTTAAAAATGAAATGTTTTTTAACCTATTTTATTTTTCGTTGTACTTGCTAAGACAGCGTTGGATTACATTGTGATATATCAGCTGAGGAAGAGTGACTAAATCGTCAGAAGTGAAAATCGGGGTAAGTCTAAATAAGTAATGCACACAACACCCATTTGTTTGGCTTTGTTTAACTTTACGCTGATAAATTTTACACATTAAAGCTGCAGCTCGAGGTACGCAAAGTGCATATTCTGTCCTGTGTACGGTAACTCATCTGTGGTGTTAGTGACATTCATAAATTCGGAGCCTCTGTCCTGCGCTTTATAGCTCTATGTACCACTTGTTATTTTGAAGACATGAAAGCCTACACTTCTATATATGTGCGCCTGCTCTATCCACTGAGCTAACCCGGCCACCCACTTGTTCTTCATACACAGATAATCTATATGTATAGATGCACATGCAGCCTAATGTGCATACACACAAACAGAAACACATAGACTACAGTATACAGTCCTGCCTGTGCTGTTCAGTCTCATTCTGTGTTTATGCTGAATGGTAAACAGCCCATCCATTATCTGTAAGGAGGTAGAAGAGGAAGTGGACTAAGTATTGCTTCCATATGAAAGTGAATTGTGTTAATCAGGAAAGTGAACGTTACCTTTGTGGCTTCTCAGGACTTCTGTCTCACATGTGTGAAAGCCAATCCTAACTTCTGTTTTCGTAACATCTTTCTTATACATAGGTACATCTAGTTAATTACTACTACTTGTCAGTGATTCCAGGCATGTGCTCATCAAAGCATGCATTACAAAACCACATTCCATGCTCTCAACGGGCATGTCAGATTGTTTCTGCCGTCTCCCACTGTGGTCTCACACATCAACAAAACGCCAGGAGACAGACAGGCAGACGAACAGGCGGACGGGCCAAACCATGAGTACAAAAGGCGATTTATTGAGACTTATATGCATGAAAGGAATCAGAAACCATTGCTTGCTGACAGTAAACCAACATGTTTTCTCTTTTCTTGTGGTCGAGAGCTTCTTACTGTTTTCTAATTAGTTGCACAACCATCCATTGGCGGCTGTGAGAGGACATGTGTTTGTCCTAAACAAAGCTGATGTAGCTGCTCAACTATTTAACTCTTACAGGGACAAACAGAAGGGAGAAAGATATATAATAATTCTAGATTTTACATTAGCATATTTTTATTATACTGATTTACTATACAGTTGCCATAATAAACGTCTTTAAAAAACATTCACTATCATTTAAAGTTCTTACCTTTTCTGTCTCTTTCAAACAATGGGAGCCTCATGAATTGTAGGTGCTAAAATGCTCAGGGGTGGGTCTATAAGAAACAACTTGTACACGACACTACATGACTTTGACTTTGGCTGAAGTTCCTGTAAAGTCAGGAAGTAGATTAAACTGCATTTCTGGTAAAGCAGAGTGAAGGTTTCTAATTATGTTGCATATCATTGACCACAATGTACAATGTACTCTTCTCTTCATTTCTCACAGCCACACAACCACACTCATGGTAGAGACATGCAGGGGTTCCCACCTATTTTGTCTGATTACACCGGTCCTCAAGACTTTGTGGGCATGTATAAAACATTATTGAAAAACACGTCTCTTATTCTTTTATTAGTTTTTTTGCACCTGTCAACAGGGGGATATATTTCACTCTTAGTTATTTTAAATTAAGGCTTAACATTTATTAGTCTGGCCAAGCTCAATCTTTTAAGATTGAACATAAAAAATTGTAACGGAAGCAGGATAGAATAATGCACAGGTTTCCAGCCTGAGCTGCAGGGCGAAATCAAATCACCGGCAGATCAGGATGGGTTTACCCAGTCTAAAAATGTATCTCTTTGCCAGTGTTTTAACAAAAAGTTGAATTTAAATCTATTTATTCACATCTTGCACTGTGTTGTAAGTGCAGTGTAATTCTTATTCTCCTCTTTCTTAAAGGTCCCATGGCATGAAAATTTCACTTTATGAGGGTTTTTAACATTAATATGAGTTCCCCCATTCTGCCTATGGTCCCCCAGTGGCTTGAAATGGTGATAGGTGTAAACCGAGCCCTGGGTATCCTGCTCTGCCTTTGAGAAAATGAAAGCTCAGATGGGCCGATCCGGAATCTTCTCCTTATGAAGTTTACCTCCCCTTTCTCTGTTTGCCCGCCCAGAGAATTTGGCCCACCCATGAGAGAGAGACATCATTACTTTCAAATGAGCAAAGTGGCAGTTGGTCAAGGCCACACCCCCACTCTCCCCCCCCCCCCCACACACACACACACACACACACTCTCTCCTCCTCAATAGCTACAGACACAGAAATGGCACATCCTAAGCAAAGCTCATTGTGGGACTGGCTCTAGTAGCTGTAATTCTGCACCAAGGCTGAATTTCGGGAAAGAGACTTCAGATACAGTATTAGGGGGACCACTAAGGTCTATATAAAAGCATCCAAAGAGCACCATGTCATGGGACCTTTAATAGGTTTTGCTGTATTTTAGCTTATTTTTTATTTTTCTACTTTATATTACTCTTTTTATAATCCTTATTTTATGTGTCTTTTAATTTCACCTTGTATTTGTTTCATATCTTTAATTTTGCCTTATTATGTATTGTAAAGAACTTTGCATTGCCATGTTGAGTGCTATACTGCTATAAACCAGCCTAGCCTTAATGAGAGAAAATCAATCAGCATAACTGGAAACACCTGTGTCGGTAATGCAGCGTGTAACTAAGTAAAGACTTACAGGGTTTGATGAAAGAAACAAGATTACAGTTAGTATTGTTTTTAAAACAAGATCAACTTTGTTGACGCTCTGCAGGGAAATTGATTTAACTGTGTGATCAATTTGGAGGCTGCAGCTGTTATTGTAATGTGTTCTACTGAAAGGTGTTTTTATAGTATTTATATCAATGGGGTAGGCTGAATAATAGAAACACAAAATGATCATACAGTTGAATCAACACCTCTCAAACAGTTTTATCAAAAACTAAACATTGTAACCTTTGTGAAGGGAGGATTCATTGTAGGACTGTTGTATAAAACTGCATTGTTTTTAGCGTACCTAATACGTGTACCTAATACTGGCAACAGTGTAGAATATGATAAAACAGTTAATGTGGCAGCAGACCGAGCAAGACACTGATGATAATAGCACCAATATAAATAGGGTAGATGGTGAAGTTCCATAGTGCAAAAACAGTTGTGCAAAGAGTTTGCTGTCGTATGGCTAACAGACATTAACCGCCTCAGAAGTTCCATCGTATAGGTCTCTTCTTAAACACAGAGTTGTCAGTAGCTATATTCAGGATCATGTGTGGTCTCACTTTAGCCTAAGTGAGTAGTAACCATGTCTAAGTGCAACCCTGTTATCACCTGCTGCACATGTGTATGTGAGTTGCATGCATCCTTAAATAGTACAGAAAAGCTATTTACATGCAGATGATTTATAACAAGCTGCTTTTGAGAAGTGGAGGATTTATGCACAGACTTCATATAGTCAGTCTGTGCATCGTGTTTGTGTGTGTGGGTGAGTTCTATTTTGCCCTGAAAATGAGAAGAGGGGAAACATGTAAGTGTTTCTAATGTGGATTAAAGCTTTAATCAAAGCCATGTTGGGTCAGGGAAGGGAAATGAGAGAGGCAATAAACTGTAATAAAGTTTACATTTTACAAGAGAGCTTCAAAATATCACAGAGTACCACTGCACCCTAATCTGGTACTACAGAAGAGATCAAAGCTTTGATGCCATATAAAGCAGAGATTTTAATTCGGACAGGGCTTGTTAAAAAACCCACAGGGCTGATCCTGTCATCAAAATGAATGGCCAAGAAAAAGGAAAAAATAGCTATTTCCCCTTTGAATAATATACTTATGTGAAAGCCCTATAAAGTTAAAATCTAAAATTCCACTGGACCATTTGGAGCTTCTGATAAAGTTATGGTAACCGTGCATCCAAAACTGCTCATGAGTTAACACCGGAGTGTGAAAATAAAAATAACATTGGAATAGTCCAAATATCTACCACATGCACAGCTTCAATAGGAATACAGTGACTCTGTGGAGTGGTATGTCCGGGAAAGCTAGGGGTTAATTTAAGACTAGGAGCAAAGCCTGTTGCCAATTAGGAGCAGTGAGGCCACATGTGGGCTAGACGTAGCTATCTCCAGAAGGGGCAAAAGGGGGCAGAAACTGTGGTGCGCAATGGAGACAAGCTGAATGTCTGTGCAATCCCTTGTTCAAGATCAATTGGCACGTGCATGTATGGACAATCACTAATTTGAGGGATTTTTTTTCTCTCAGAGAGATGATCAAAAAATATCTACAAGACTGAAGGATTGGTGCGCAAAAAGGGCCACCATTCAGCCGTGCCCCGATTCCGTTTTTACCTTTCGGCATTGCAACATGGCACGTATCTCTACCATATTTTTACTCTGTGTAACATCTTTACTCAGTGGAGCTGAGAGCGTATCTGAGATGTGCCGGGGGACGCGCTGCTTCTCTGGCCAGGACTGGAGCAGACCGTGCGTCGGAGCGCACTGCCAGGGGCGCACAGAGCCAGCGGCGTCCCGACGACAGTTTCACCACACTGCACAATCCAGACAAGGACAAGTCTACCCGAGTTACCAACAGGATGCTCATGTAACTCATCGCCAAGCCCAGAGCGCGCCGTTAGCACCGTACACCATCATCCAACCTCAGCAGGGAGGCTTTGCGCAACAAGCGGGAACGGATGGCACCAGGAGGACGAACCCGAGAACCATCACGGCGGAGGTGTTCCATCCCGGCTGCGCCGGTGGGACCTGTCCGACCACTGTCTCTCAACGCACGACGAGTGATGACAGTGCAACACGGGAGTGTAAAGGGATTGGATGTAAACTTCCCCTCCGGATGCGCCAGAAGCCCAAGCCTTGCGTCGGAGACGGATGCGGTACGCATGGAGGAGACGAGGGGAGAGGACACTCGCCGGTTCATGTGACAGACAGAGCGGCGCAATTTCTGGATGAGCTTCCAGACTTTGGGTCGGAACGTGGTGCATGGATACAGCTGACATGTGACATGAAACCAGGTCAGTATCAATCTGTGAGTAATTAGCCACAGAATAGAAGGATATCATTTAAACGGCAAGCCTTCTCAGTGAGAAAATAAGTGTCACTTAAATTCCTTTGTAATGTAATAGCAATTTAATATTTTTTTCTTTCTTTGCGACAGGGACCAATGAGCTTCCCTCAGAGGACGCTCTTGTGCTGCAGCTACAGCTGTCTAAGAGCCAGGAGAAGCTGGTTGAGGCCCTCAGGGGCCAGCAGGACGAGGTCAGGGAGCTGCAGAGGCTCCTCAGTGAGCAGCAGGGGACGCTGGTCAACCAGCAGAGAGAAATACTGGAGCAGCAGAGAAGAATGCATGACCAGATGGAGCAAGTAAGGCTGTTGTGATTGATGATGAGGAAAATGTTGAAAGTTGGTGCTTTTGTTACTGGGCAGTGATTAGAAAAGCATTACACATTTATTTAGAGAGGTGGATAAAAAAGAGAAAAAACACCTACAGAAGTTTTATTTTGTTAGATGATACTAACTGCTGATCTCGCTGTGGTCGATCTTTTCCATATGGGGATCAAAGAAAGAGAATGTTATGCCTAACAATCCAGTAGAAATTATGACCATTATACACAAAACAGACCAACAGGGGCTGCATAGAATAGTCAACTTTTTTTTTTTATTTAATTTGTGTGCTCATATCATAAGTCATGATGATTATTACCATGATCACACTGAAATTATATTTTTTATATTTCATTTCTTTTTCAGGTTAAAGCCCAGTATAACATAATGATGGACAGCATCAAACACACAGCTTTCCAAAACCTCCAGGGAGAGCTAGACAGTCACATGGAAACCATGAGTGGGCAGGTTAGAGCCCACCAAGCACAGCAGGCTCTCTCTCTGCACAAGGTGGACATGGAGGCCAGCGTGATGGAGGTGAGTGTGGTGCAAGTTGAATCAGGAATCAAGGGTGTGCAAGGGTGTTCAAAATATAGTGTATGAAAAACAATACATGACAGTCAATATAATACCAGATGTTTCCATCCTTAGAGACCTAATTTGTAAGTAAAGGCAATGCGATAAAAGTAATTTGTAACTAAAGGAATGTACACAATTGGCTTTATTTTCATGCCAGCCACCATTTTGCAAGAATATGTGAATGTTTTTTTTTTTCATCAGTTGATGATCTGCTGCAAAGGCATGCACTGCACCATAGAACAATATTGAGTAATTAAGTAAGTCATAAACTTTGTCTCGTCCGACTTTAAGTAGCCTATATTAAATGGTTTGGAAACGTAAATAAACTAATCTGATTAGCTACTCTACATAACTTTCTTTATGATATGGACCTGACTGTGATGTTCAATGACGTGTTTGATGCCTTCAGGTGGGTCGCTCCGTGTTGGCCTGTGGGAACTGCGGTTCTGAGGAGTACTGTGGCTTCAGCAGCAGTCATCCTCGCTGTGAGAAATGTACCATCTGTCCTGCTGGCTTCTTCCTGGTTGCACAGTGCTCAGTCCATGCAGACAGAATCTGCCAGGTTAGCACTATCATAAAGTATTACAGTTGAACTTGTGGATATAAACGGGACTCATACAATATGAAAAAACTAGCTTAAAGCATGGGAGACAAAATAAAGCTTGTGTTGGTGGCAGTGGCGGACTCAGGTTGTCCGAGGGACAGGGGCAAAAGAAATTAAAAGGGGCACCAGCACGCACAAAGTTTTCAAGCATGTAGGGCAGCCTACATTAGCCTCCTGAGACCGTCCTGATCTCGCGAGCTCCAGTTTTCCACTCGCAGATCAGTCTGGCATCTTGAGATAGAGAAAATTTGGAGCCGTTAGCCAAACGACCAGGCCAATCAGCGTTGGTTTTGAGGTGGGTTAGGTGGTGATAGACCGATGGTTTATCCAGTCAGCTAACCAGTATTTTCAGACAGCGGTCCGGGAACCTGAAATGGTGTCTTTTATTCCTAAATTCTAGTTACACAAACGGCAAATATCCTTTACCGACATGTTGCTTGCTTGCTGAGCTAACGAGCTATGCTTTGCCTGCAGCAGCAGGGACGGGCTTGTGGTTGTATTTTCATACGCTTCGTGGATCTGATTGGTTGATTTGGCCCGTCTATCACCAACATAGGTGATAGACAGATGGTTCATCCAGTCAGCTAACCAGTATTTCCGCCCCTTCCCAAAAGTTCTCCAACGGAAAGTTCCCAGATGGATATGCCGAGCAAATGCGAAGCAATCCATCTGGCAGAGTCAGGTTAAGCCTACATGGCAGTGCATCACATTTTCTCAGCTTTAAGGGCACCCTAGAGGGTCCTTTACATTTTGTATCTACCTGAGGGGCATCCTACAGGGCCCCAGGAAATGGACTAAGCCTTGCAGCCAATTTTGAGGTATTTCAAAAAAAAATCCCCCCTGCGGCCCAGAAAGGATTTTTCCAATAGGCCACCATTTTAAAAATGACGTCTGTAAAACTGTTGCCAGGAAACCTCCCACTTCAAACAAGTTCTATTATGACTCTTTCGATTATGGATTTTTTTATACATGGACTTTTTATATTTGAAAAATGAGAAAAGCGATTTAAAAACCTGTGATGTTACCACAATTTAAGTGTATGGGCCGAGCAGGACACTACGGCGCATATTCAGTGGTGCCGCATATCACGGAAGTAAACCATTTGGGATCCGGTAACCAGTTATTATTATACATCCATGTTGGTGGGTCCCTAAGTTATAGCATATGTGTATACTATCTAAAGTAGAATTGTCATGACAGACAGAAAAACACTAGCAGGAGAGCATGAGAGTGAACCAAAACAATAAAATTGTGGCTGCAAAACCAAAACAATGATCTGAAAGACGTAGAGTGGGGTAACTTTCTGTGGGTTCACAACTAATTAAGCAATCATTATAGCTGCTTTGATTTGCTGTTGATTTATTTGTCATTACAGGACAGAGATGAATGCCTTGAAATAGCTGATCTGTGTGGGGATCGACAGAAGTGTCTCAATACACCAGGTACTGTCAATATTGCCTGCATTTGATTACAACTCTAATTTCTCTTAAACATTCCCACATTTTCCCTCGCTTCCATTCGTTGAACTACAAACAGATTATTTATAATTAGAGACAATGATTTAAGTGCTTTCAGTAACAAGTTCTGAACTTTCAGCTATTTCTTTTCCTATCGTCAGGTGGATTCCGGTGCCAGGCCATGACAGAGCGAGAAGCCAGCTCAGGAATGTGCGGCCATGCCTACTTCTACAACTCGGACATGGATGAGTGTCAGGCCTGTAATGAGTGTGATGGAGAGCCCGTGGCTTCACCTTGTACCTTCACCACAGACACCATCTGCTCTGGCCCTGCTGCTGCTGCTGGCGACAGCGCCCTTTCTCTGTCCTGGACCGGAGATGTGAGTCTGCCTGGCGCAAAAGGCCACGTCCTGGCTCACGCCTTCCCTAGCGTGCAGCTTCAAATGCAGGGAAGAGGTGATCCAGGGCTGCTGTCGGCTGAGGATGGGCGCCTGGTGCTTAGGCAGCACGGTCTGGTCTGGCTGGATGAGAACCTTTCTGTGAGCCACGGCTGTCGAAGCTTCATCCAGTTGTGTCTGCGTATGAACAACACAGACGGCTCCGAGGGTCGCGACCTCAGTGGCATTAGGGTCGAGCAGCGGGAGGGAAGGTCGCTGCAGAGCGTTAGCATCAGCGGAGTAGCAGAGGTCGCCCCGGGTCACATGATCTCCCTATTCCTCCGGAGCGCCAGCCACCACTGTAACCAAAGCAGTGAAGGTCTGCAGCTGTACGACCCTTCAGCAGCTCCGCTCAGTCTCCTCTGGCTCTCCCATGACACCGGGGCTGTTGCCATGACAGCACAGGCCATGGTGTCCGCACACTACCATACAAACTATCGCCCGGTCTTCCGTACCACCTCCACCTCTGACCCTTACGTGGTGGGGCTGACTCATGATGGCCGTGGGATCCGCTTTGCAGAAAGCGGCACCGTGCGTTTTGTATTTCAGCAGGCGTTGTACTCCATGGGCCAGGCGTGTGTGAGTGAGGGCTTCCAACTGTTGGCATACCTCAACCGTAATGGAACCAGCATGGAGCTGTGCCGTACCTTCAAACCAGGCGTCCACTATCGAGACACATCCTTATCTCTGTCTGGAGTGGCTAAAGTTGGCTCTGGAGACACACTGGGCTTTGAGATCCTCTCTCCTGCTCAGTGCAACGTACGTTTCTTCGGCGACGAAACGGGCATCAGCATTCTCAGCTTGGTTTGGGTCCCTGCTGCTCTTTCTTCCTCTCTTTCTGCCTCCGTGTCTCACACCGGCCTACCCTCAGGAGCAGTTCGAAACAAGCCACTGTTCTTCCGCCAGACAAGCGCTCAGGTGTCCCAGATGGGGCTGCTGGGGAAGGGATCCACAGATCAGAGACAAGATTTTGTCTTCAGGGAGAGGGGCACAGCCAGTGTGGCTCTGGATCTCAAACTCATTCACTCCTGCAACCTGGTCAAGGTGACTCTTCTAAGGCGAAGTGATCCAGAAGGGTCAGTTGGTGGACGGGAGGCAGAGGGAGCGCGACCCGTCCCTCTGGCCCAGCAGGTGGGTGGTCAGATGCCCGAGGGAAGCCATTGGGCCAGTGTTAGCCTGCGGGCATCCTTCCAGGTTAGTAACGGCACAGCAGTGTTCTTCACACTGGATTGTGTACGCGGACGAGTCAATCAGATCAGCTACCAGACAGGAAGTGGAGTGTCAATCCTGTGGGTGGCAGCATAACCTAAGAAAGACAAAACATGTTGTTTTTATATGGTTCCAGTTCAGTAGACCAGATGTTAAGCCATTTATACAGTTTTATTGGTTTGATTTTACAGGAATAGTTAGACATTTTGGGAAAGATGCTTACTTTGTTTCTTGTAGCAAGTTCATTCAAATTTGGCATTTATTTCATACGCATGATCTTAACCTAACCAAGTAGTTTTGTTTCCCAAACCTAAATGGTTTACGTGGTGCCCTGGCATGTAATTGTAATACATTAGAGGTTGTGGACATTTCACGCATTTCTGTGAGATCAGGTTGGTTAAATATGAAGGTACAGCCACCAGAATGTTAGCTTAGCTTGGAGGAAACAGCTAGCATGGCTCTGTCCAAAGGTAACAAAATACGTTGATCAGCACTCACAAAACTTACCAATTAACACATTCTATCTTGCTTGTACAAAAAGAGAAGTGTAAAAGCACTAATTTGAGTCTTTTTTTTTTTAAATATATTTTGGGCTGAAAAAAGCTCAAATATGGTTTTTATTTAAAAGAAAATGAAGCATCATGTGTTCTGTGTAGGGTAATAATTTCAACAGAAGTAGATGTAAACTATTTTCTCACGCTTGAGTTTTCTGCTTTTGCTATTTTCAGAAATTCCATGTGCTGTAGTAGTTGTGTCTTTTATTTATGTAATTCAGTTACTCTGTTGATGCCTGAGGACCTTCAGCTCATTCCCACTGTGACTACAGCATTTTCTGCTGTCACCAAAAGCAGATCACTGCTGGTTTCATTCAAGAGTGTTTTTTAAGAGCATGTGTTTCATGTTAGCCGCCATTTTCTAATGTGAATATCCACTGCATGCCTTGTTTAATGACTACTTTCTTCATAATATGGAATTAAAGAGAGTCTCACTAAGGCCCAGTTGACAATCTTATTCTTAAATATTAACACCTTAAAATATAGTTACTGTTTACTCAACCTAAACTGTAAGTGTATATTTGATGTTTTATATTAAATACAATAAAATTAAAATTGTTTTGCTGGATTTTTTGCTACTGCCCCTGTGTAAGGACTCCGCTTGCTGAGATGGGGTGTCATCATTTAAAGCAAAAATTTTAAAGGTAATATTATTTTTCTCATCTTCAACAACTAGCATTTTTAAGCAATAAGACACACCCTTGCTCATTTTAAAACATTTAGGGGTTTTACCTCTACGGCCAAACTTTGTCTGCTATGGTTATTAGCTTACTGTATGGTAGCTAATGTTAGCTAGTGTTAGCAAACATTTAGATGTTATCGCTAGAGATATTGCTGTGTAACTGACATTCCTGAGTTAGTCGTCTAACTGTATGACTACTACTAATGTTACTTTTTCTACAGCATTTACTATTATTAGCATTTTTTAGCATTTAAAGTAGTATTTAGGATAGCTGCTAGTCATAACTGTGCTTTAGTAGTTGTAGCTTTTTAGTATTCACAACTTGTGGACAATTGCAAGAATATTTTGTAAAACCTCAGCTTTTTTCTTATGTATTTTAAGTTATATCAGGATCACAACAAAACCATATCACGTGGTATATCACAAATTGTTGTGTTATTTCATCCCAAATCTCCCATATAGAGGCTGACAATCTTGCATGTACTAATCCATGACCTTATTAGAGGGGTTGAATGTTGTCTTAGTTAGAAACGTGGAGCCTGAAATGAACATCTTGGCAGAAGCTGCCAGGTGTTTCCAATTACACATCAAAGAACAGAGGTCCTTTATCATGAATTTAAACAGTTGAAATTATATTAGCTGGGTAGTTAACCTCCTAATAGCCTTCCTACGCATGCCCCCCGACAACCCCTCTCACTCCTAGTGTGCTGCTCTGCTTTGGCATAAGATCAAAAAGCATATTACAATCCTGGGCATGTGTTCTATGAAAACCAGTAGACCAGTCAATGTTATTATTCCAGCCTTTGAAGTTATGACCCTAGGTTGGTGTGTGCTATAGGCTATTCAATAAATCATGACTTTTAGGGGATTAGTGCCATTAATATGCAGGTTTGTGTCTTGAAGGGGCTGGAGTCTCTGGGATCAAAAGAGTGCCGACACGACCATTTCCCACTTCAGTCGTCTAATTCGCTCTAGTTCAAGGTTGCTTGGCCAGACTTATAAAGCACGAACAGCACAGTTTATGAACTCAATCTTGTGCACAACCTTTGTCAGAAACTTGACAAAAGTCAATAAGCAGACCTGAGTCGACAGAACAGAAAGAAAGCATATCTTGGGACAAACTTAAACCATCTCCAGGCTGATGGATGGCTTGCTGGGTGAGTAATGGTTGTCTGACGATAAGCGTTTAAAGAAAAAGGTCAAAGCCCCACAGTATAGAGAGCGGAGCTCCGTCTGGCAGACTAGTTGTCCTTACACATTAGCACTCTGAATAATAGAACACAGATGGAGGGAAAGATATGTGAATGAGTGTGTCGAGTTGGAATAGGTGTGTCTTAATTTAGTAGTAGAAAAAACTATTAGTAGTCATAGTTTTTTGAGAGAGCAGGAAAGTGACTTTTAAAGTGTCTGGATTAATTTTTCATTTTAAGCTTCCCATTTAGATTAAATGTTAATATTAGCTATTAGATATCAATAATCCTGTGGAGGGTCTGAACCTGATGGTTTGTTACACAGAACCATTGTAAACTGTTTGGAAAAGGGCAGGCACTTCCAAAAAACTACTTGGCAGGTGAGTGAATAAACCATCTGTCTATCAAACTTGTTCTTTGCTCTTCTTTCAATGAAGAAATAAAATATTCTCCAGTTCTGATATAACTGATGCTACGGTAGCATATACGCTAACCTCTATAGGAGCCGCCATTGTTGTTTTGAACAACCACCTCTCTGTGTCATCACAAGATTCTGATTGGTTCGCAACATGGTGGCTCGGACACAAAAAGCCTGACAAGATGGCTTTTACATGTGATTCTGTGATCCTGTGATATACCTAGAATCCAGCTGCCGTGCAAGTTAAGGAGGGTATTGCGTTAGAAAACAAATGAAACACAACATTCAACCCCTCTCCCCACTCCAATACTTTTCCTACAATCCGATATCTGTTTCTATTGAGAAATTAATCAGTACAATATTGTCATAGGATTGATTTCCCTCTACAACCTCCTCTACTCTGACACATTATACTTGTGTCCATACACTGCCTGGAATCTACACTCCCCACCTTTAACAGGCACACAGCCGTCACAGCCAGAGAGATCAACAGGCTGCTAGAGGCAAGCATGAGGTGGACAGTGGGGCTACTGGGCTACATATGGTGCACAGACTGTGGATATACAAGTAGCAAGAATGTGCAGAAAGCAAGTGTACTCCAAACTTTGCCCTTGATACAGAAACAACCATTACATCAAGGAATATAAAGAACGGTAAGAAAGATACAGAGGGAGGAGTGGGAGAAAGAGAAGGAGAAAGCCATGGGAAAGAAAGTGAGAAATCAGCTGCTTCTGTGTCAGTGCATCTGGAAGCAGTTCTCACTTGTTTTGAACCTTTCTTTTCTGCTTTGTAAGTCGCCCACAGGCATCCCATTAATGATGTGCTCTGAAGCAAGTTATAATGTTTTGGGCTAGATGTTGTAAAAAAACAAATTCTATATGGCTTTGGATCATAGGCCACCATCACAAACATGAAATGGTCAGCAACAATTTAAATTCTCATAATCAACATCAGGGCAAACGGTTATTTGTAATGTTCATTAAACAGTATGCCAAAGCAAACAATATGTTACACAATTATACAGAATATTATATCATTGATTTCAGTGTGATTTTCTAACTGTCATGCCATTTCTTCCTGAAATGCACAATATATAATATTCCTTGTGGTACAATACTGTCCCCTACAGGATATAAAGACAATAGAACTTTTCTGGTGGAGTGAAAATGTATTATGACTGCATATGTATGATACAACAGGCTAACAATGACTTCTTTCATATACTTTAGTTTATTATTTTGCTATATGACAATACAACTTGGTCATAAACATGACTTTATTGTTGGGTTTAAATAAAATTAGTTAAGATATAATTCCATACATGGATGCAGACGGAGTGTCCATTATCAGAGATTGTACTACAGTGGTTACAGAGCAAACATTTGTCTTTTTTAACACTATTATCATCATCGAATGATTTCAAATGCACAATCATCTCAAAGTTTTACACACTTATTTCGTAGGACTATAACTTGTATTAAATTTAATTAAATGTAGTAAATTTGAATGAGACTGTCTAATAAAGTGTGTAAATGGCAGCATGTTAGCTGTGACTAAAAATAAGACTACAAACTGTCTTGAGTTCAAAATTCCCCATAACATTTAGGGGGATGTGACTACAAAAACCCAATACTGCATACTTAAAGAGTTTAGGCTTTTGGTATCAGGGTAATGATATATTTATGTATAATTAATCATCTAGTGTATTCAGTTATCAAATATTAAATGTGATAATTCGGCACTTAAGTGTTGCAGCAAAAGTGAAATGACATTGCTATCATCTTATGAAAGGCATCTTTGAGGCAAATAGTTGTGAAGTTAACGGATGATGATAAGAGTATGATGACAAATATAAGAGATTGAATAGTTTATGTTGAGCAGCAGCAGCCTCACAATGTTTACAGCTTTGGGTTACGCTTGAAATGGTGAACTACAGCTTAAATACAAAAAGACTGCTGATTGTGAATAGACTAACACAATTTATTTAGATAAATAATGCTCAGCTGCACAAGTTCCATATAAGTTCCACAATGCTGTCATTATATTGTCAAAGGGACAACAAACATCCAATGCACCTCTATTGTATGAGAGTGTAATGTTCTTGGCAAAACTGTGTATTTAAAAAAGAATCTAAGTTTACCATGTGTAAAACAATGTATTATATAATAATTACTTGGTTTTTGGTCCATGCTGCAATGATAACTGACTGTCAGAGAGACGTCCACAAAGTGAATGAGTGAAACGGGTAAAAATGTGTATAAAGAAGAGGAGGAAGGAGGAAGGATGAGTGGATACAGAGACTGTCACGTTGGTTAAATAAGGCCTGTAGGAAGAAGGTGAGATGTTTTAGTGCAGGATCTCGATGAGGAGGCGTTTGAAGTCTCCACCACACTCTGAATCCAGAGCGTCTTTCAGGGTAACATCGTATTTCTCCAGGTACATGTCCTTCACTGTCTCCAGGTCAAACTGTGGGGTTAACAACATAACACTGCTGTCACCACAAAATCCCTTTTCATTGGTTAGTGCTGTCTTTGAATTGAACATTTTCATTTCAACATTTTAAGGCCAGGTTTTGGTAATTTGGAATCTGGAAATAAATTCATTAAACATCATGACTACTGTGCAGTTACACACGCAGACTTGCCTCAGAGCGGCCTACAATGATGCGAATGAGCGTGTCTTCATCAGTGCCCACTCCCTTCATGGCGGCATTAAGGCGTCGGGCGAAATACAGCTGCGGGTTCTTTGCACACCTGACTATAAACACACACACATACACACACACACACACACACACACACACACACACACACACACACACACACACACATATATACACAAAGGCAGCAGGTGTTATTATAAGAACGGATATTTCATTTGATATTTCATGGCTTGTGAACAATCCGATTGTCTACCCAGAGTAATGTAGCAGTCCTTCAGAGTTCCTGTTGCTTCAGAGTCAATGGTGTCCAAAATGTCTGTTCCTGAAAGCTGCAAGACAATGAGTTAACATGAGAACTTAGAATATCAACAATGATTAGAAGCAAGTAGGAAATCATCTTCTTTTTTTTTGTAGGGATGAGCCATCCTTACCGACTCATAGATCTTAAAGGTGGCCTGAAGCTGCAGGTAGTTTCTGTGTGTCAGGATGAAGTTGAAGGTGGACTCATCGGTGCCAAATCTGCCTTCTCCTGCCTGACAGACAAAAAAGGAGGAAATAATACCCCAGCAGTAGTGTGTATTAAGAATATGTTCTGTTTTATTACAACCTGGGTCTTATTTTTTCAAGACAGCCGTGCTAGCAGCTCTATGAGCCTGTAGCTAAATGCTAACATCAGCATGCTAACATGCTCACAATGAAAATACTAACGTGCTGTTGCTTAGCATGTATAATGTTTAACATGGTCACCATCTTAAGATGTTAGCATGCTAATATTAGCTAACTGGCACTACAAGTGTGTTATGGTTTTCGTCTGTTCCCTGTTGTGTTTATATTTTCTGGTCTGTGTATTGTGTGTTTTGATTATTCCTGTCTTCTCTGTTGTTCGTTGTGTTGCCTAGTGGTTTGTCAAGTGTCTGTGTTTAGTTGTTGTCATATTTTCTGTCTGTGTTCCTGTTTCCTGTTTTATTTTGATAGCCTGGTTTTCTGTCTTGTCTTGTCCAATTAACTTCCTGAGTTTTCCCGCCTTTGTCGATTGTCCTGCCCCGCCCTGATGTGCTTCACCTGTTGTCTCACCTGTTTCTGATTTACCCATCACCTCATGTATTTAGCATCTGTGTTCCCCTTGTCTTGTGTCAGATCGTTTTGTGTCCGTGCCCGTTTAATTTGTGACCATGCCCTTGTGTTTCCGTCCTGTGCCTTGTGTCTGTTCCTGCGTCACTTTACTCCTGCCTGTGTTTTGCCCGTCAGTTTATGTTTGTAAGTTTTCCAGTCTTTGTGCTGCCGCTTTTTGTTACAATTAAATTAAAACCCTGAGTTCCACCATCTCCTGCCTGCCTCTCTCTGCATTTGGGTCCTCATCCTCCCGCTTCATACAACAAAGTGAGGTGCAGCTGATGATGGAAATGTCATTAGTTAAGCAGGTATTTGGTCATAAACCAAAGTAGAAAACCAATTACATTTTGACGTGATAATGGCGCTAGATGAAAAGCCACCGGGTCACCAAAGTCAGTAGGATTCATCCTCTGGGGACCATGAATGCCAGGACCGAATTTCATGGCAATCCATCCAGTAGTTGCTGAAATTGATCAGTTTGAACAAAAGTGGTGGACCAACCGATGCTACAGTAGAGTGGCTAAAAGAACTGACTCAGGGTCATTTTTATATGCGAGAATATCAGCAGGAGTTGTATGCGAAGAACCTGCTGATATTCTGGCAGACTTTGCCATATTACTGTCTGCACACATTTATATTTGTACAGTGTTAGTGTGAAACTTTAAATATAAGGTTTCACAGCTTAGTTGCGAATTTCCACAAAGATCCCATAATCCTGTACTGTAATACAAGCCACAGTGGAGCATTACCACAAAAAAATCAAGCTTTGATCTAATAAAATCTGCACTTGTGAGATTTGCCACTCACCCCGGGCTCACATGCTTTAACATCTAAATCTAGGATCACATTACCTTGCAAACACTGGTGTTATTTAAAGAGCAAACTATGAATAAGGTCTGTAATTTGAAAGAATTATGCAACATCTGGGAACGTACCTCAAACAAAGATATGGCATCCTGTTCGGCTAAACCTTCATCCACTTCATAGCCCTCGTCTCTGCTTGCCTGGCGAGAAAGAGGGATTTTGGAGAAGAGGGGGATACAGAGATATGGAGGGAAGAAAGGGGAAGATAGGTTTAAGAGAATGGATAAGGGAAGGAATGCATGTAGAGAGAATGAGGGAAAAGATTTAGTGAGTGTAGGAAAGGTCAACAAGATGAATTATGAAAATAATCTCTGGCATTTAATGGGATAACAATCATTTGCTACACATCAGATGATAGATGATAGATAGATGTCGCTGTAGAACATGAGTCACACTGTGTTTGTCTTTTCTTTCTGGGAAAAGGAAGAGAGGGGAAGCAGAAATGGGTGGGAGTGTTGAAAAAGCTGGCATAGAGGCCTAAGCATGCCAATGATGTGATGAGTGACAAATGTCTCAGTGGGCGAATTACAGAATGGAGAATCAATTCTGCGAGCCATTGTCAAAGGAAGAAAAGTACTATTCTCCTTTGCTTTATGGCTTCCATCCAGATACAAGACTTTGACTCGTTCTTCTTTGTTTACTGTAACTCCCCTTTAAACAACCAATGCTACACTGTAAACCCAGATTTAGTTGTAATTAAACTTTTTAGTGGTCACTAGTTATTCTTTCCTGTTTTGTTAAAAAACATATTCATTACTAAATCACATCAGTTGTTTGTAATAATTAGCTTAAGTATGCAGTGCACAAATCATATTAAGCAGGGATAACTAAGGATGTTAAAGGTCCAGTGTGTAACGTGTTTAGTTGTTCATTATCAAAATCTGTGTTGCCCGTTCACAAACTTGTCCTTTTTCATGAATATTTACCACCACCATCAATTCCAAGTATTCCTTTTGGCTTGATATTTTACATTTGCATTTGCATGAACTGGGGTAGACGCTCCATATTCATGCGCCATCTTGAAATACGTTAGCCGGTAAGGGAAATACAGGACATACTGCTCTGCCTTTTGTGTTTTCGCTGTCACATGATAAACTCACAGGTGCTGCTAATGGGTATCGTAGCTTCCCGGCCCCGGCAAGTTTGAATAAGGAAACATGGAGGAAACAAGTATTCAAAATCCAAATTACAGGAACAGGAGTCTTCATCTTCACCCAGAAAAAGGATATTGAAAAGAGCAAGAGACTGGCTTTTTGAAGCGTGAAGGCTACCGTAGCTGTAATACGTACTTTGAACTGTGTGGTGCGAGAGAGTTGATTGCGATATATGATCTCAACACTAGATGGGAGAAATTCCTACACATTGGACCTTTAAGTTTCTGTATGGGAGAGGCGAGGTCTTTGGAACTGTTCTGCGCTGAAGTGATGCAAAGGCTTATGGGAATTTCATGTATGTTCTGAACGGATTCTGTCCTAGTTAAAGTTTGTTTTAATAATGTTCTTTTAATGTTTTGGGTGTGCATTTTTTCAATATTTCAACAAAAGTAAATTATGTTTTCTAATGATTTTTAGTAATGACTACTAATGTAAACTTGATTTGTCTACTACATCAACTTACCAGTCAGTGTTTATAAAACTTGACCTGTTAAGTTTCACCTTTTGTAAAAACTTAAACGGTTTAAGGCAACAGGTTTCCACACAAATCTCTAGTAAAGTCAAGTAATTCGGCTCAACAGTGTAGAAGCATTGTTCATTGTTGAATAAAGCTAAAATAATGAGACTTTACCTGCAGCAGTGACATGAGCAGGTTCCTCACGTCTCCACTGGTGTCATCCTCAATGTCTGCCTCTAATTCACGCTCATGCACTGTAAGGAAAGAGGCAAAAATAGTCACCACTTAGATATTCTTTACAACATCAATACATATACAATATCTGTATTCAAATCCTAACAGGACAGTGCAATAAAATATTTTCCAATAAGTGACAAGCATAAAATCAAAATGTATTTGAGGCCAGCGAGGGAGGAAAACATGGCTCATTGCACCATGATTCACTCCTAAAAACTGAAACACCCATGGCATTATGACAAATATAAAACTTGCTATGTATCTGTTTCACATGCTGATTAAATGATCACACTTTCCTGTAGCTAAATGCTAACATCAGCATGCTAACATGCTCACAATGAAAATGCTAACATGCTTTTGCTTAGCATTTATAATGTTCACCATGGTCACCATCTTAACATGTTAGCATGCTAACATTAGCTAATTGGCACTACAAGTGAGGTGCAGCTGATGATGGGAATGTCATTAGTTAAGCAGGTATTTGGTCATAAACCAAAGAAGAAAACCAATTACATTTTGACGTGATAATGGCGTTAGATGAAAAGCCACCGGGTCACCAAAGTCAGTAGGATTCATCCTCTGGGGACCATGAATGTCAGGACCGAATTTCATGGCAATCCATCCAATAGTTGCTGAAATTGGTCAGTCTGGACAAAAGTGGTGGACCAACCGATGCTACAGTAGAGTGGCTAAAAGAACTGACTCAGGGTCATTTTTATATGCGAGAATATCAGCAGGCGTTGTATGCGAAGAACCTGCTGATATTCTGGCAGACTTTGCCATATTACTGTCTGCACACATTTATATTTGTACAGTGTTAGTGTGAAACTTTAAATACAAGGTTTCACACTTTAGTTGTGAATTTCCACAAATATAAATATAAAACATATACAATATCTGTATTCAAATCCTAAAAGGACAGTGCAATAAAATATTTTCCAATAAGTGACAAGCATAAAATCAGAATGTATTTGAGGCCAGCGAGTGAGGAAAACATGGCTCATTACACCATGATTCACTCCTAAAAACTGAAACACCCATGGCATTTTGACAAATATAAAACTTGCTATGTATCTGTTCCACGTGCTAGTTAAATGATCACACTTTCCAGAATGAGAGGAACACCAGATTGGTAGCTGTTTATGCATGACTCAGCATAGAAGAAAACTCACCCTGGGCATAAGTCTGCTTGTAGCTCAAGATGTCCTGTTGGAAGTTAAAGAAAGATGAGATTCAGTCAGCTAATATTAAAGCTGCTCTTATCAATGTTTTTATATTTGAAATGGATCAAGTAGCTATGTGTAAAATGAAAGGGGTCGCTCAAAGTGACAAACCCACAGGGAATCCTCCCCAAACCTCTACAGTTCAGCTCTGTAGAATGTTTTAGCGACTTTTGCCCACAAAAGTATTGTTTTTATTCACCCTCACTTTCATCATTTGTCAACCAAATTAATGCAGTTTATCATCTGTCAACAGAAAAAGTACATTTTCCTTGTGATACTTACATACTTGGACTTGAGTAACATTTTCAATGCAGGACTTTTACTTGTAACAGAGTATTTTTTTACAGTGTGGTATTAGTACTTTTACTGAAGTAAAGGATCTGAATACTTCTTCCACCACTGATAGATAGATAGATAGATAGATAGATAGATAGATATGTAGATAGATAGATAGATAGATAGATAGATAGATAGATAGATAGATAGATAGACAGACTTTCTTAATCCCAACTGGGAAATGACTGTTACAGCAGCAGGTATAAGACACACAACATCCACATAGAATGATAAGATATAATAATAAATAAAGTAAAAATACACCTACTCAAACGTGAAAAACAATACAAAAAAACTATGTACAACATCTACAAGTAGAAAATAAAAATATACAACCAGCATTCATACATAGTATATATGAAAAATATAGACTATAAACTATAAGGCATTGTTGCCCACTTGGATGTCATCAGAAGATCCTGACCTTCGGCTTTTGAGCCCTTTGTCTTGAGAACAAAGGCATGCAAAACATTAACTGAAAGAAGCGACGTCGATCAGAGAGGGAGGACCAAGCCAAGGTATAGAGAGAGAGAAAGAGAGAGATAGAGAGAGAGAACAGCTTCCCATCAGTGTGCATTTTACAAACTAACCTTAGTCTTGTGTACCATGCTCTGAGCATTATAAATGTGACAATACTGTAAGAGATGTTTGTCTCATTCCTCATTGACAGAGTGGGATTACAAAATTGCCATGACAGTCATCTTCACTGCTTTTCCTTTTGGGTAACCACGTTGGTGTGGGTTATATCTCATACAAGCGTAACACAACTTGCTTTGTTGCTTTATTGCAACACATTCTCACTCTCAACTCGTCACATTTTAACGCTCTGGGTACCCCTTTGGCATCATTTTACAACGTGCAGGATATGGTTAGATAAGGCAACAGAACTACTTGGTTAGGTTTATGAAAAGATACTGGTTTTGGTTAAAATAAGTATGCTTGTTACGTAACTTACTTATGTGTTGTTAAGTAGTTAAGTATGTAGCGTAAGTTAAAATAAGTCAATGTTGACTTTTGGTTTCACGCGGGACACACACAGCAACCTCCCAGGTGAAAGTCCAGTGTTTGTTTGTTTGTTTGTTGTTGACACTATCCATCCACCCCACTTCCTCCATACTCTTCATACTTAATCATCTCACAGCGCCGCGGTCAAACAGTTGAAAGGGTTGTGTCCATGGATGTATTACATTAATAGCTGTGTCTAGATGGTAACCATAGAATTGTAAAAACTGTCCGGCGACCTATCCTTACCATAACCATTCAAGGACAATGCCTTTGGTTACCATCTAGACACGACTACCCGGGCGAAACTGGTCGTGTCGAGATGGTAACTCTAGATTTGTGAAAATTGATGAAAACTTTTGCAAGACTTGCTATGTCTCATACAGACGCTAAAGGATGCCCTGTTTGTCGGTATCAGACGCTGGGGGTCGCTGGTTGTTGACCACTTGCTGCAGAGCATCAAGACTAAAATCCATTTTTGAACAACTTGTTAACATTAATAAATGAGTTAATAACAATAATAAAGCCATTTGTTAGAACCCACTATAAACTTTTTATAAAGAATTCCTTATTAGAATGTTGTAGGCAAAATGGAGCCCATGTCATGAGCAGTCTGTTCTTAAAATAGAAAATCAACTGGCAGTGAGGCCGGACTCCACAGTAAATAAAGGATGGTCATGTTGTTAACATAGTTTTTTTGTATTGTTTTTCACGTTTGAGTAGGTGTATTTTTACTTTATTTATTATTATATCTTATCATTCTATGTGGATGTTGTGTGTCTTATACCTGTCATGCTGCTTCCTGCTGAACCCTGCAGCTTCCTGCTGAACCCTGCAGCTTCCTGCTGAACCCTGCAGCTTCCTGCTGAACCCTGCAGCTTCCCGCTACATCCAGTCACTGTTCCACTATTAATGTGACTATTATCGCCACTGTTCATCACACCCCCAACCGGCCCGTCAGACACCGCCTACCAAGAGCCTGGGTCTGTCCGAGGTTTCTTCCCAAGAGGGAGTTTTTCCTCGCCACTGTCGCACTGCTTGCTCTTGAGGGAATTACTGTAATTGTTGGAAATTGTTGGGGCTTTGTAAATTATAGAGTGTGGTCTAGACCTACTCTATCTGTAAAGTGTCTCGAGATAACTCTTGTTATGATTTGATACTATAAATAAAATTGAATTGAATTGAATTGAATTGATGGAACCGACAATCCTACTAAGTTTATTATAGTTAACTTGCAGTTAATAAAAGAGTGAAAATAGAAACATATAGTATCAAAGAATAGCATCACATATTGACAGACCTCATTGGTGGCTGTGCACAGGATCTCTACCAGCACGGCTTCGTCCGTGCCTGCCCCCTTCATGGCCTTCCTCAGCTCCTTGGCGAAGTAAACATGTGGAGGCTCCAACATGGCAATGGTGGCCTTCTCAAAACTACCTGTCAGCTCCTTTTTTAGGACCTCCTCTAATTCCTGATAAAACAGAGTTATTAACTGCGAATACTGTAAGTGTGTGAGTATATGCAAGAAAGAGAGGGTCAGTGTAGGCAGGTACTTACATCATCATACTTCTCAAAGTAGGCCTGCTTGATCTCTACACGCTGAGATGCAGAGCGGTTGGCCAGGATCTGAATAATGGCCTCTTCATCTGTGCCTGGAGAATATACAGCAGTTTACACACAAGGGTGGACATCAGGATCCTTCCTATACAGTAATAGTGATTCACCATCAGAGCAATATTTCATTATTACTAGACTCCTAAAAGCAGTTTTATGATTGAAGGCAGTTTTAGAGTCTTGTCACTCAACCTGGACATGCCTTTTATTAAAATGGATGCCAGGCGAACATGTTTCTGTTAAGAATTGGGCAAAATAACAGTTTTTATTTAAGTTACTTTAAATTCTATATTCACAATACATTACCCTCATGTAATATCATAGTACATAACTGACTCATGTTGAGCTCATTTGAAACAAATAAATTCTGTCATAATCATGCTAATTGTGACATTTTATTTACTGTAATTTGATGTTCCTTTGAATATTCAGTCTTATAGCTGCAATGACAATTGTGAATAAACAAATCAAAGAAGGAGGAACTATTGCTCATATATACTGATAACACAAAACTACTGGTATTTAGAATCCAAGTGCCATTAAGGCATTAAGATTGCCTGAACATGCATGGTGTCTGGTATCAGTCTGCACAATTGTATCCTCAATTAACTTAAAAAATATGTTTTATTTGTTAATTTTCTGATTTAGGAAAGATATAGATATAAGTGCTTCCAAATAATTTGGTGATAATGGATGCCTAAATCACACACAAATAGAGAATCTAAATGATTAAATAAGAGGGATGAAAAACAACACATTACAACATCATACTGTTCACTTACCTAAACCTTTACAGGCTTTTCTGATAGCCTTTATATCAGCTGTGACATCAAAGTCCTCATATGGGACTATGGTGGGCTAGAATTAAAAAGTGGCGGAATCATTTAAAACATATACATTCAATTTATAAAATGTAACTAAATATGTAAAAACTATCAGATTATCATCTCAACACATACTTTTAGGGTCATGTCATATTACTGATATACTGTACATTCAGCAGCATGCAAAATCGTAGACAGTAATACAGAATAAAACTGATGTAACATTTATAATTATATATATTAAAAACTTCTAGCAGCCTATAAAGCTAATGGTCTCCACTCAAACTTATGACAGAGTGAGGCTGTGAATTATATATTATATTACAGTACATCCAAGCCGGTCTCCCCCGCAGGAAAAGGGCGCAGCCTGTGTGTGATTGCTGAGTCATGGAGCAGCAGCAGCACTCGCCTCTCTCTCCTCGCCCACCCCCCGTTTAATACAATGCGGCCTTATTGATCAGCGTTTCTGAGAAATTCCTCGTCTCTGCTGTTGCGTCTTCGGCCTGGCAGTGTACTCCCTTTGCTCAACTTATACGCAAGTTCTGCTTCCCAGCACTGACTGTTTACAGACACAAAGTCTTAGAACATTATAAACCTATTATATTTTTCTGAACGCTGCCTGTGCTACTCAGTGCCACTTTAGTGATCTTGTTCCTGATTTATAATTATGGCTTTTATTTTTTGACATGAAATCGTATTTCATCCCTGAAAACTCGACCTTTCACCGCTGTAAAAAGTCTCTGATCAGTGAAATCACCGATTCTACTGCTGTGATTAAGAGCTTCTGTAAGTTATGATACAGTATAGCAAATCTAGTTTTCTTACCTGGACGTTGCCCATGTTATTCCAGACCGCTTTGTCCAGTTAGATAGTAACAAATCAAATCTGCGTGTTGTGATGCTGTGCTGTGCTGTGACGTTGTGCTGCTCTGTAGTTGATATGATGCGTGTCAAGTCGGGTCGGTTGTTCCTAAAAGGACGCAGCCCTGTCCGGTGCTGCAGAGATGACGTCACTGCCGCTTATTAATTTAGTAGGGTGGAGTTGAGTGGGGGTGATGGTAAAAAAACAATAACATCATAAGGTTAACATCAACTAGTTGTTAGACTTGTTCTAATGAATTATTTCTTGTTTCTTGTACTCATGCAACCTTTACTCGAGTACTGTACTTAACTAGGTATTCTTACTATACTTGATCAATTCCACTACATATTAGATGCAAATATTACTTTTCACCTACAACTATTTTTTTCAGATAGCCTATAGTAGTCACTTGGAAAATCTAAAGTTTGCATACAAAATGAGCATATTATAAAATATGATGCTTTGTTATCGATTACATTTTACAACAGAAACCTAAGGAGGTTATGATGAAGTCAAGATTAGCTCAACCAGCTAAAACCTCAATAGATAGTTATAATAATTTTAATAAAAAATCCGTAAGTAAAATTATGAAAGCATAACTTTTTTTTAGTGTGGTGTGGTAATGAGTTTTAAAAAAACAACTTATTATAAGTAAAATATCTGTGCTCCACACTGTGCGTCCCTAATTTATACTTAAAATACATTAACACAATGGTTTAGTACCAGTCTTAAGTAATGGATCACCTCATGTTCTTCATTCAGGTCATTGCGATGCTTCCAATTTGAGTGTTAGCAGAACTATTCTGAACTTTAACTTAAAGTAAAAGCTGTAATACCACAGTGTATAAATACTGTTTTACAAGTCCTGCATTCCAAATTTTACTTAATTATGCAGCAGAATAAAACATGTTATCTTATAGAGTTAATATTAATGATGCATAAACATTTAAGAAACATTTTAATGTTGTAGCTGGTCAAAGTAGAGCAAACTTTAAAAACTTTAACAACATTTGATGGGTAGTTAAATCTGTAACAATATATTGCATTTTATAAAATGATCTTACATTTTGTTTGAAATATCATAATCTAAAAGGTAGCAAAACTTGTGATAACAGCTGAAAAATCAATGAAGTAGAGTAAAAAGTACAATATTTCCCTCTGGAATGTAATGCAGTAGAAGTATAAAGTAACATAAAATGAGTACGTCACTTACACTTACGTACTTGAGTAAATATTATTTTCCACCACTGTCTGATCTAGATAGGATCTCATTTTCCACATGGTGGCAGTGTTGCACAGGCTGCAATACTTGCTACAATAAAATGTACAGAGAGCTAGAATTCATTGAATTGCAGGTGTTTTAGGGTTGGAAGAATACATAATGTGTTATTATTGGAATATTATCAAGAGTTAAAATGGAGCTGAGCACAAATTCTTTCAGGATGACTTCCTAAACATAATCACTCCTCACTCCCCTGAATGGATCAGCTTTAGAGGTTTTCACTTTAGTCTTAACCAACCAGAAGTGGCCAAGGAATCTTGAGCCAATCACAGCACAACATCCCTGTTTTAAACCTGTCTCTCTCTCTGCTGCTCAGTTGTCATTTCAGGATACGAGCACCACCCTCCTCCTCACCTGCTCCTCCGGTCTTCGCCCCTCACGGCTCCTGGGTCCTCTTCCAGCAGGCCTCTCCCGGTGGCCTTCAGCGTTGGTCTTCGGGCTCCTCATGCCACCATCAGTGTCTAGACTCCATCGGGGGGTTCATACTTCGGCCCTACTCCTTTTAAAAATGTTCTCAGAATTTGTAAATGATGGTGGAGTCTAATTTCCAAAGACTGTACTGTACATTTCACGCACATGTACAATAAATCATCACATATCTGAAATGAAGTCTCCTGATTGAAATGGCATTTTGTAAAACAATAAAAAAGCAAACTGGGGTTTTATAGAAAGATTTAATCCAGAATTGAGAACAGGTTATTTACTGTATTTACATGCAACACAATATGAATGTACAATATAAATGCTCCATGTGGATGCTACAATGTTTTGTAACTTTTTTGGAGCAACACTATACAGTATAACAAGCATAACGTACATTTAGTGGGCAAGTTACAGCATTCCATTTCATAGAGCCTAAAAACCCTCTGATAGGAAAAAACCTTGTGAAAGTTAAAGTGGTGGGTCATGTTTATTAATCAAGCCTTTTACTTTATGAATGCTTGATGAGCAAAATATCTTTCACAGGGGTTTCTTGATAAATACGCGACAACATCTGACATCTATATTTGAAAATCCCATGTGCTCCTAAGTCCTTTTTGAGTATTTCATAAAATATGCATTATGCAATGATTTTTTTTTGTATGCCTTCTCGTGAAATTGAGTGTACGCCTGTATTTTCACTGTCATGCACACACAGCCGTAATGAAGTTGAACTGACTACCGTGTGCGACTGCATTTTATTAGGTGTCACTGGCGGGTGGCTGATCACAGGACAGAAAGGCTGACTGTTGTTGTTAGAGATGATGTTGAAATGGTAAATTTCCCATATTCTGTTAGCCAGAAAGTGGCAAAAAATAAGCTTGTTCATGCATAGTTTAGCGATTGAATATGTGCAAGGATTTGAAGAAAGGTGCATTCAAGCAGATGTAAAATGGGCAACTAAGTGATAGGAAAAAAATGCATTATTCACATCATCCACCCTCATCAGGCTTGGTTTTGGTCCTTGAAAGACATTGCATTATTTTAGACATGTGGAAATACTACAGCCTCTTTTGAAAAGAGGTACATCCAGGGCATGAATAAACAGTAAATAAATATCAACCAAAGGGAGAGCCTCATGGATATTTTAGTACTGCGCAACTGTAACTGCAAGCCATTTGAAATATGTATGTACATTATTGATAGCAATGCACATCATTTCAAAAGCATTATGTAGTACATAGGGAGAAGCAACAACATCAAAAGTTCCACTGTCATAATTGAGTACAATAAATGAACATTTAGTTATTGGATGCTTGATAGCTTGCCACATGCAATAGTTTATTTTTTTTGTGTGAAAAATACACACTGTATATCGAGTACTTTTACTGAAAGATACAGTTTTTCTGATTTTAACATGAAGCTGCACTATAATCCTTTGTTATTCCCATGTTTCACTAATCATACAGATCATTTTCCAGCCATGAATTATGTATTTGACCTAAAGCTAAAGCATAACAGCTGTGTCTGGGCCTTTTTTTCCATTGTTTTTTTTTTCCCACTGCCACCTGCTTGTTTTCATCATAAGCATCTGATGCAGTAATTCTCCACTGTCTTACTGCGTAACGTAGAATATCATCAGCGTAACAGGGGAAATGTACAGAAATATAGGTGAAGCATTGACTGTTTGTGACAAATTATTGTCCAACCTGCTGGTCAAATACAGGTATGATTTCATTTTCAAATTGCCTTGATGTACTCGGAAATGATAAAACATACATACAATGTAAGTTTGACAAATGTGCGAGCAAAAGTGCAGACTAAAAATTCCTCTAAAGTCACTTGAAGGTTGCATTCACTGCAACGTAACAATGAGATGTTTGCTATTTATCAAATAGTTAATGTTTGGTGGCATCAACAGAAGAAATGGTTTCCTTCTCAAAATCACCTCGATAAAAACTCTCTTATCAATTACAATGTTACATCTTTATTGTTCGGTTGCTTTGTCCTCTGTGCTGTCAGTCTGTGAATACAAAAGAATACAATCATCACACCAGTCATCACGCCCTCTCTGCAGAGTCTTGATCCTGAAAGTCCCAGGGGCATACATCAACCACCTTTGCCCCGCTGATGACAGCAGGTTTGTAACTCATACTCAAAGAGCTCTCTTTCTTCTTCTCTGGTGATTTTTTAGTCTGAGCAAAGCTGGTGAGTGCGGGCTCCGTCTCCCGGGAGAAAACATCCCCCCTCCTGATCTCCATCACCTCTTGGTCTCTGGTAGAGCTCCTCCGCCGCTCAGAAACCTGCCCGCTGCACTCCGACGACTGGCTAATGCGTCTCCTCTCCGACGGCGGCTTGCTGGAGGAGCTCCGCCTTTCTCTGCTTTTCTCCCTAGCTTTCTCCTTCTCGGCTTTGTGGTTGGACGAGCAGGAGCCTTTCCGTTTCTTCTTGTGTGTGGTGGGGCTGTTGCAGGACTTTTCCTGCTTAGGGGAAGGTGGGCTGGTGTAATCCCATGGGCAGATCTCTACCATTAGGGAGGGAGGCTGCAAAAGGCTTCCCGTGGACTTGGAGTGGTCTGAGTGGAGCCCCTTGGGTTTCCCATCAGTGGGTGTGACGCTTTTCTTGCGCCTGATCCTGTCTGGGGAGATGGAATCTGAGTCTCCTCCCAACATGGGCTGCTCATCGAATTCCCAGGGACAGACGTCTGGCTTGAGAGGGAGAGGTGACCTGGGTGGTCGAGATTTCTGTGTCTCCCTGCCTTCGTCCCGTTCTCCTCCTTTATCTTTAGAGCGCCGTCTGTTGGAAGGGGACTGCCCGGCTTTCTGCCTCTGCTGGGACCGGCTGCCTTTGTTGATTCCAGAGCTGCTGCTGCTGCCTCTCCGGCCTGTGGTGGTTTCTTCAGGAGCAATGGAAACATGTTTCTGGGTCTTTGCTTCAGAGGGAGTCTGAGGTTCTTCCAACTCCCAGGGACAAACCTCGGACACATCGTAGAGGTTCCTACCGGTCTCGGAGCAAATGGACGGCTGGCTGCCACTCACCTGTTAAAATAAAGCAATAACATATCCACCCAGTAAGTCAACTGATGTATTCATCAAATTATTAGAGAGTTAAGAATGGCTGCAACTATCAATTATTTTCATGATCAAATATTTTTGTATCAATCGCTTCATATATAAATAGTCAGAACATTTTAAAAAAAATGTCAAAAAGCTCAAGCTGATGTCTTCAAATCGCCTATTGTGTCTGACTAATGGGCAAAACCCAAAAGTTATTAGGACAAAAAAACTTAACACAAGGTCCATTTGCTAACTTTGCAGTTGTCAAGGAGATGTGTTAATTGTATTCACATGACCGAAGTATGGAAATTTGTCACGTGAGAACAGTTAGTGTTGACTACAGCTGCTGCATGTGATGCCATACACTACTGGTCCTGCCTATAGGGTGTACCAGCAGAGATCCTTGGGTGTTTGGAGTAAGTGCTGACTTTTTGTAACTTAAATCAGCTATAGTAAATTACTATGTGCAAGGGGTCACCCATAGAGGCAAACTCACAGATTTATACCGCCTGACGCTCAACAGTTCCCCTCATTTCAAAAGAGTGTTTTACTGTAGCCTCTTTTACCTCAGTTGTTTTAGGGCCCGCAACCTTAGTGTTTTAATTCAGTCTATCTCATCAGTGTTGTTTCCAGCAGCAGCAGGCAGCTGTTTTAAGTAAAAAATGTCTGATGAACTGACTGTAGATTAACTACATACTATAATATTTCCTGCAGGTGTTTGTGGAGACCAAAACAGAGCTAAAAGGACAGTGAATATTGGACTTAACCCAATGAATTCTGCAAATAAAGATCTATTTACTAACAAAAATGCCTTCGCCAAATCAACTCAAAAAGTGATAATTTGTAAATGTTGTGTTTTCAGCTTGGTCTAAACCTGGTCTTATGTCTGGCCAGTTGTCTCATTATCTACTCCTTGTCTTAGTTGGCGAGAGAAACAAATACAAAAAACAAGCCCCACCTTAACCTCTCCATCCTCCTCCTCACTAATTAGATGTTCTACTCTGTGTATGACACTCTCTGTCATTTGAGATGACATTTTCCGTTGATGGACTAATTGACTACTGTACTAAACATTTCCACACTACAGCTAAATAACACATTAATGCATCAATCAATTTGGATTTGGAATGTAAATAAGTAAAAAGTACCTGTTGTTTCATGATGCCCATCTTCATGGGTGTCTTGGAGTACTCCACTGACTGGCTGATGATCATCTTGGGGTAATGCTCAGGGGTCTCATCCACTTCAGACAGCATCCTCTCATCCTGTCCCTTCAGACCCTTCTTACTGGCGTCCTCCACGCTTTGCGTCTTGTTGGTAAGCCCTGGCATCTTTTCCTTGGCACTCGCAATCACACTCAGCGACTTCTGCATGATGGAGGTCCGCAGGTGGACAGGTTTCTTCTCGTGCGTTAAGTTGTGAGCGCTGGCTGATTTCCAGAACAGTGGAACAGACTCTGTGGACTCAGCTGGTTCCAGTCTCGGTGGGGTCGCAGCTGGTTCCAGCTGCTTCTTAGTATTCTTCCGACCAATCAGGGAACCCAGAAGAGATCCTTCCCCACCACCTCCAACAGGAGTCGTTTTGTCTCCTGCCGTCGAGCCAGTTTGGCTTCCAGTTTCCTCATTCTGGTCACATACGTGGTCATAGCTGAGTGACTTCTTCAAGCCTATGACTTTATTTTTCAGGGAGTCATCCCGAGGTTTGGCTGAGGGAAGATTAAAACATAAGGATACATTTACTGATATGACTTATTTCCACCATGACATAGGCCTATACTTTAAAAGTTTATTTAAGTTGGCAGTGTGGCTCTAGGGATGGCAATGTTAGCCTTTTGGTCATTTCGCCACTTTGGTCCAAATGGAAATATTATTGGATGGATTGCCTTGAAATTTTGTACAGACATGTCAGAATTTTACCTGCAAAACCATTCCCATCAGCCTCAGCTGTACTTTGTGTTAAGTGCTAGTTAGCAAGTGTAAGCAGGTAAACATCAGAAAGTTAGCATTATCATTGTAAGCACAGCATAGCACAGTTGTGACCGAGTACAGCCTCAGAGAGCTGCTAGCATGGCTGTAGATAGTTTTTTGCTTGTTGTTGTATGATGGCACACTGGGTCACTGCCAGTTTCCATTTCATTCTCTATGTGAAACTGACGTAAGATATTACGAGACAGCACACTGTGTTTTCCGTTCTTCCTGTTCTGTTTGTGGTTACAATGCTAATACACCTTTTACACAAGATATTTTGACGTGTCACAGTATGTAGGCACAGGTGTAAATTATAAAATCAATGATGGCTGAATTCCATTCAGCTGCTTCAGTTTCAGGGTCCACATTAAACAGGAGGAGCCAGGATCCTACCGTGGTGACTCGGTTCAAATGGGTTTCTCCTCAAGGTGCTGCGGTTGCTGCCGTGTTCGCTTCCGTCCTCACGACTGCACTGCCGGTGTAAGTGCATCGTCTCTGGGATCTCTGTTATCCGTTTTATCAGGGAGCGACCCAGACCTTTCTTGGAGTTGCGCTTCTTTTGGAGGTGAGGGTTGTTAGCGAGCATCTTCTTACATTTGTAGACTTCCAGCTGGGCATACAGCTTCTTCAACTCATCCTAAAAAAGGAATTAGACTGTAAATGTTGGGCAGCTTTCGAATAATTACTTTGCAAGTGTTTGATTCATATTTTCTCGATTAACTTTCTTGGTATAAATAACACACATTTAGAATCATCTTGCCGTGATTCTGAAAATGCTACTTTACCCGTATATCCTCAGGGTCCAAGCTGTGCTCACTCCAGGCCGAGGTAATGCTGTTGTTGAGGTAAGAGCCAGACCTTCCCATGTCCAGCTCCTCCTCATAGGCCTCTGTGGCAATATCATCCCTGGCCTGAGTCCCTTTGGACAGGAACTAAGACAGATGGAGAGCAAGATTAAAGAATAGCATCACTGAGCCTGCTGGAAGGGTGAGAAAAAGATGCAAAATTGGAAATGTAGTTTGTCACACCCTATTACTGTGGCCTATAGGGCGCCTCTCATTAGATTTATTGTATGACAGAATAAACATCTTGGATAAAGGGATCATTGGAGGTGAAAAACATTTTCCTGCAGCAAAATACTCCTGGTAATTAAAAAGTTACTGCGATAGGTTAGTTAAACTTAAAAAAATGTCAGAATGTGGAAAAATGCACACTATTTAGGAGATTTGTTTCTATATAACTGACTTAATATAGTATTGATTTCTGTATTCAATAATTAAAAACATGTTTAACTCCAATTACATGATTTCTAAATTTAATTCGGTTTAATTTTTTATTTAAAGCTTTTGAAATTACAGTTAAAGGGGTAAATACATTAAAATATGTTACTCTGTTTACTTAATATGTTTCTTGCAGTTATTTTTTTAAATTATTTAATCCAATGCTATGTATGTTATACGCAAATTGTGTATAACAAATTTGAATGTATGCAGCCCAGTTCACGCAGGCACTAATCTCCTCCTTATTTGGATTCCTAAGTAGAGGAACAAAGGGTGAGATGAGGTTGCAATATTACAATAACACATTAAATTGAGAAGAGAGAGTGATCTGTAATGATCTGTTTGATTTTGACTTTTCATGGCCAAATTATTCATCTTTGCTTAAATAACAAATCTGGGAGCACAGAGAAACAAACATTTAGTCCAGATTCAGGAACAGACGCTGTGTGAGATTAACATCCTCCCATTGTGCTTAATTATTCCAGTGTACTCAACCGACTTGCACTTCTGAGGTGCCTAATTAAGAAAGAATGAAAGAACAGAGAGCGCTGATGGTGTACTGCATTTGTTACACAGCAGGAGAATTAAATGTTTTCCATCAGACTTGAGAGATTGCACATAAAGACACCCCCGGGAGTGCTAAGCTAAATTAAAGTAACCACTAACACAGTTTGAATGAGTTTAAGGTAATGGTAGCACATGTGCCTGTGTGCATCTGTGTCTGTGTGTTTGGGATAGCAAATATAAAATGGAACTTAAGATGGTAAGGGACTGTTGTACACACAAGCTCTAGTACAGCAGTAGCCAAGCCATTATGGAAATATCTCCGTACTCAGTGTAACCTCCATTACATTTGCAGGATTTAAAAAAAACTTATAAGAAAGAAAAGTATGACTTCTGCACTGATCAAATGGGAGCTGCTTCTCCTCTACAGATTAGTTTCCCAATCAAGCAGTGTAAATACCTGAACTTGGTGGAACTATTCTGAGCAAGCAATGATACGTTTTGTGCAGAGAAATGTTTTTTTTTGTAAGCACATAAATTATATTTTGTAGAGAAACGATCATGCAAATAGTAATTTAATTTGAGCAAACTAAAATCTAAATTGTGGTCAATACATTTATTTCCGTGTTTACTATTATGAACATGAGAGCACTACAATAACCTCTTTCACTCAGTTTTTGTACTGATTGGGCTCTATGTTCCCTGCTGTATGCACATTCAAGCCCATGGACAGTCTTGTTTGCTCACAGAGCAAAAAATAGGGTCCAGGTTGAAAAATATAAAAATTCCCATTTAACAAGGTGTATTTGATAAGCTTTTTAAAAACATATATATATATATATATATATATATATATATATATATATATATATATATATATATATATATATATTATTAATAGTAAATATATCTGTCAAATAAATATAGTGACCTAAAAAGTACAATCTCACCCTCTGAAATGTGAAGGCGTTGAAGTATAAAGTAATATAAAATAGATATAGTATAGCAGTAAAGTACAAGTACCTTCAGAAAACAGTTTTGACTAAATCTTTCAACCACTGACTGACAGCCCAGTAGTAAACTAGTAAACTAGTAACCGAATGGTTGATGGAGTGTTACCTTTGGGAGGAGCAGCAGGCCCAGAGTCACAGTCACAGTCAGATGAGTGTGAGCACAGAACAACATGAGCATCCAGTCAGGGTGCAGCCCCGGCACCAGAGAGAACCTGCAGAAAAAACATGAACACAAGAAATTTTGTTCATTCACCAGCACTTTGAACAGAACACTTGTCTGTGAGAGAACACACCAGTTGCCTCCTCTTGAGAGGCTATCTGTAAATGTTATGAACGATTTCTTCTTGGTTTTGAGTGTAGTGCAGTCATTCTTGACTTAGTGAAGACTTCCTAAAGCAAAGCCACTATAATCTACAATGTAGACACACAGCAGGCATCCACATGGTCTGTAAACTGAAACACCTGGAGCAGCCCTTTTAGGATTTAGTTTATTAACGTTAGCTTGACCACCTAGCATTTAGCCTCTTGGTTATGGTGAGATGTAGACAGTTGATATACCGTACATTGTTTTATGTGCAACGGAGGCTGTAACATTTTCCCATAGATTAACTGTGATCAGAGACGGGTTAAGGATCTTTGCCGTGATCCACAGCTGGTCTCAACATATGAAATTATACTATCTGAGTTGGTAGCATGTCAATTGTATCCCTAAGTCCACAACACCTGCTCATGTCTTCTGTCTAGTCTACAATGCCTAGGCATTATATGGATAGCAACCATGATAGTAACCTAACAAAGCTAGCCTTGATTGTACTTCAAATGGTATCCTAGATCAGTGGTTCCCAACCTGGGGTCCGGGACCCCCAGAGGGGGCGCAAGTCTTTATCTGGGTTGAGGTTGAGGTAAAAAAAATATTTGCACATGTTAAACAAATTATGATAATACACTAGAATATATAATGTATACAAAAGTCTGTATAAAAACTATATATTTTGTTGTATCCTCGTTTTTCCTGAAACAATGTATAAATGAATGAAACATGGTGGAGAAACGTAAAAGTGCTGATAACTCCTCTGTATCAAAAAGGAAAGTAAGGCTCTATCTCGAGAGTTACCTCAACTTCAGTTTAGGGGGGGCTTTAGGCGGCTTTTCTTAGATATGAGTAGGGGGGGCACCAAGGCAAAAAGGTTGGGAACCACTGTCCTAGATAATTGCCTAAACATGCAGACATGATGTAGAAAGTAGAGTTATGTGATTTTGTACATCCTTGCTGCCCTTCACTGACTCAGACGTGCGGAATCAAAGTCAAAACTCACAGCAGCAACTTGAATAGATGGTTGTTTCTTTTAAAGGTCCCATAGCATGAAAATTTCACTTTATGAGGTTTTTTTAACATTAATATGCGTTCCCCCAGCCTGTCTATGGTCCCCCAGTGTCTAGAAATGGCGTTTCCCCCCCCTCCTCCTCCTCAATAGCTACAGACACAGAAATGGCACATACTAAGGAAAGCTCATTGTGTGACTGGCTCTAGTAGCTGTAATTCTGCACCAAGTCTACATTTCGGGAAAGAGACTTCAGATACAGTATTAGGGGACCACTAAGGTCTATATAAAAGCATCCAAAGAGCACCATGTACCTTTAAACACTTTATGTCATCATTCCCATTATTGTAGCAGTATTGAATAATAGTTTGTATAGTATTCACAAGCACCAGCACAGCTTATTGCTCCAATTACAGTATTGCTGGAGAATGTGAAAAGTACACAAAAGCCTAAATGGGCTCTAACAAGAGGCTGCATTTTGGCAACAATTTTCCACAACCAATTCAATCCAGACACTATGACAGATAAATTAATGGAATGAATGGGCATTATCAAGCTGAGTATTGTTTATGTTGTCCAAAGTCTGTGAAAAGATTTCTCTATGCCTAAGTGTGTGTGTGTGTGTGTGTGTGTGTGTGTGTGTGTGTGTGTGTGTGTGTGTGTGTGTGTGTGGTTGTTGTGTGGTTTTCTTGTTGTTTGTCAGAAATCGACCAAGGTGACTTACTCCCAACAATCATAATTCACATTAGATATCCAAACGCATTGTGTGTGTGTGTGTGTGTTTATCACCCCCCCCCCCCCACACACACACACACACACACACACCCACACAAGTCCAGCCTTATCTCTGGGTCACAGCGGCACGGTTTTTTTTTTTTTATTTCCCAGCAAGCGAGAACAACTTGATTTATAACAGCTTTACACCAATGATGAAGGTGTACCCATTGGATTTTTCAGTTTCTCAACAGATTAAAAGTATGTGATCTTTTCCTTTTTGTCCAACTGAGCACAATAGGCCACTGCCTAAATGAAAGAATATTCAATCACCTACAGTTTTATCGAGAAAAAAAAAAGTGACAAATGGAATTTTTTGCCCCAGGCTCCTGCAGGCGCGCAATAAAAAACTAGGACCGACAAAGTATTCTTTGCTTCTTTGAATGTAGCCTATTACTACTCCACCGTTCTTTGAACAGTTCTGTTTTTTCAACTTACATAGTCAAAACCCATTTTCAGACACAGAAAACAGCTTGTCTGTAAATAAGCTCCTAAGAGGCACAAAGGCAGGCATAGTTATAAGTCAGCCAGAATTCACCAAGTCAAATCGGATTTTGCAGGTTAAATGATGATTCAATCATTCACAAGTGGGGTAGTAATGCATTTTTCCAAACCCCAAAGAAGAGTTTTTTTATTTTCCAAACTACCTTTGGACCTTGCAAGCCCCTACATTTAACCGTGTTACTACCCCACAAACTGTGAGATGTACTTGTATTGTAAGATGGATGAAAAGTTGTATTATGCATTTCACTCAAGTTTCAAGTCTCTGTAAGCTGATTTTTATGCAACATAAACATGAAAAGGCTGCCTAAAGGGAAGAAAATCACATTCACCAAACCAGCCTCCAGTCTGCCTTGCAAAGCATTCGACACAGTTTGTCTTCAAATATGTGATAAAATGAGTGCATCAAAAGCAGAAAATATTGAGACGTTTAGCTTAGTCTTGAGGCAATAGGCTTCTAAAACTTTGTAGCCTAAATTGTCACATTGTTCTGTGTAAAAAATGACACAGAAGGAGTTTTAAAAAGATGACAATTTAACAGATGATTCTAATCATTTTCGGCCACTTGGGGGCTGCTAAAACGAGATGAAAACACAACATTGGCATATTATCTTCTTATAAAGTTGTTTTGGCTAATGTGTTCACTAACAGTTTCCGTAATACACATCCAGCAGACATGTAGCAACATTAGCATTTATTTGGAGACATGTTTTGTTCTTTTAGCTCTGTTTTGGTCTCCACCAACTCCTGAGCTAAATATCCAGCTCTTTAGCTGCTAGTCGCAAACTTAGTCTGCTGTTAGGTGCAGGGCAGGTCAGCGTACTGTGGGTTTTTCAGAGCTTTGTTGGTAAAAACAGCCACGGGCTGCAGCTGGAAATGACACTGATGAGAACGGTGAGAGTGAATCAAAAATTTTGTGGGTCATAAAACCAAAACAATGAACTAAAGCTGTAAAAGGCTCCATAGAGCTGTGGGTGATAGTTCTCTGTGAGTTCACCTCAGAGCGACCCATTTCACATTACACATTTACAGTATTTGATATGATAATTAGAATTTTTTTATTAGTGCAGCTTCAAACGCAGTATTACGACGAATATATTCCTCCAAAACAACTACTGTGGAAATCAAGAAATAATTGAATGACCCATTACCACTCAAGGTTTGGTTAACATTTAGCTTCTTTAAGATATTTTCAAGCAAATATATATGACAATTACTCCAATAAAAAGACATTTTAAATAAAAGTTGTCGGAGTATATTATGTCACTGGCCACCTGTGGCAGAAAGACAGTTACTGGGCACAGAGAGTTATGGGCTCTGGCACAGTAGATCTATGGCTGCTGTGTCTCTGCCTAGGGAAGACATTTTATATTCACCTCTTTCAACTGGCTTACCTAGGCGCTCTGCTGACACTGTTCATTTCCTTGATGAAGGGGGTGGGTGAACTCTCTGCCTTTTATCTGAAGTGTTCAGCACTTGCAAATTAATGCCCTGCTCTACCACACAAATAGTTGTGTGATTATGATTAACAACAGGTGCAAGAAGAGGTAAGCCATCTAAGCCCCTTGCCATTGTTCACACTATTTGCTCCTTACTGTCACAGACATGTTCACGAAAGGTATAAGAGAATTGTTCTACCCCTTTTCCTTTTCAGAGGACGTGATTTAGACATTCACCTCTGACCACACATCTCTTTGTTCACGCCCACTCGCACCTGTTCTACCCTACCTTGCTCACCCACCTGATGATGTGGAAGATGGCTGATATGAGGAGCTCATTGTAGATGGCCACAGCCATGTAACGTGGCTCGTGGAAAGCGGACGGTACAGTGCGGACCGCGAAGCAGAGGTACACTCCCCACAGCAGGAACAGGAACTCCGCTTGGAAACAAAAGAAACAAACAACAAAAAGGTTACGAGGAGGGTTAGAGGACTAATTTAAAGTCTTTATTGTCTTATTTTCCTAATTAGTTGGTTAATTAAGTATGTTTTTGTATACCCCTTAAGCTGGGACAAACCTCTAAAGTCCAGAAAGTTTGACTTTTTTAAGTATAAAATTTCTCCCTTGAGGCTGGAAACACTTTTCAAAGCACCAAACTCAACTCTAAAGCTTTAAAGTAATACAGTAGCTGAACTTTTTTGGGAAACACACTAATTTGCTGTTTTTCTGAGGGTGAGATAAGAAGACCGATTCCACTCTCATGTCTTTAAAGTGGTATCGATCTTCTCTCATCTCACTCTCAGAAAAAAGTTTTCCAAAATGTATATCTCTAAAATGTTGAACTATTCCTTTGAGAGTCAGCATAGTCTTTCTTTGATTTGCATGTTCAATGAAACTGTCACTCTGACTCAGTTTGTTAAACCTGCTATATGTACAGTAGATGCAGAGTCACAGCGATAGTACACAGCGATACTGTTATTCACCACACTGTCTGAAACAAAGAAGACGAAGAAGAAGTTGATTCTCGACTCTGCTTTGATACTTCCAGAGCTGATAATGTTCACAGCGATAATGCAGTTTCTAATTTAGCAACAGTTCCCCGTGTTTGCAGTGTCTCCCCAAGTGAGGCAGCTGCTTCCTCAACAGTGTGTTGACACCTTCCTGCTATCGTCTAATCTCACTTAGGTCACACAGCCCGCCTGTAATTTACAGGGAAGATGAATTTAAAAAGCTAGCATATGAACTCTGCTGTATATAGATAGCTCATTATCATCTTGTACGTCAACGGAAATTTCGAAGAACTGCAAAAATCAATATTAATTATTTGGAATGCGATCAAATGGATTCCTTTAGGGTTGCTGCATTTTGGGGGTATAAAATTACGTCTTGAAGCAATTTGATAAATATTGCTGTCTCTGGTGTAGGACAAAAGAAAATGCAAAACAATTTTCTTTTCAAATATGTTTTTTTTATAATAATACAATATTAAATTCTAATTTTCTATGCTACATATAAAAATTCAAAATGAGCATCACCAAGTCAGAGGTTTCTCTGATGCAAGCTATATGAGCTTGTTGTTTTGTGTGCAGGCAGCTAAGAGCACCAAGAACTGTGCCAAGGACTGTGTTGGCGTATGAGTCCATAACGTCTTTACAGTGATTACAGTCCATTAATATTCATGAAGAGGCCTTGTGTATAAATCATCACTAATTACTTGGTACTTAGCCTCTGAATCAGGATGCATGGAGAGCTGTTTGCAAGAGGGAACAATTCCAACTAATGTAGATTAATTGTGGATTCAAATGAATTGCTTATTGTTGACATCATGAATACTCTGTTTTGCTTCAGCTGCATTTTGCTCCGCATTTGCAGACAAAATAGGATGATTTATTAATTTCTAGACAGACATTCATTCCTCTTGTCAGCATTATACCAAAACAAGCAAAAACACAATTAGGATTAATTTTTACAAGTATGACATGCATTGTTAAAGTCCTCCAAAGCAGCTTTGCAGGGTGCTTCCTGTCCTTCAGTGTAGCCTCAGCACACCAGTGTGGCTGTCACAGCGAACAGCGGGGACACCTTCCTGTCTTGTCTTGAATGCACACACAAATACACACTGACACACACAGATGTAAAAACCCACACAGAGGGATTGTTGTGATCTATGTGTTTCATTCCATTAAAAGTGCTGCGTTTGTGGGAAGCTGTCACGGCACAAACACAGCGTCATTTCCTCTGAAGATGCTGCGCTCCTCTGTTGCATCTCCAGAGTTTCCTTAGCTGTCCTCCCTTCACCAGCTCCCTCTTCTTCTTCTTTTCCGCTCAAGTTTCCCCCTCCACTCCCCAGCTGGTGGAAAACTCTCTCTGCATCGTTTCCTACATCCCTCTAAGCTTCATACTTCAGAGGCTCCACTCTCCTTTTTCCCTTCCACTTCCGTCTCTCTCTTTTTCTCTCTGGGTCTGCCTGTCTATCAGTTTTCAGAGGCAGACCAAGCTTCTCTCAGGGATCTGTCCTTTGGCTCTTTCCTAACAGGATTAGTCTCCCCTTGCTGTCAGACTGGCTTCAATGATGTGCCCATCACTGCCTCCTGCTTCAAGAGTCTGTCATTAGGAAGCTACTGTAACGCACACACAAGGCCCTCTGAGTCACCGGATACATGAGGGATAGAACCTGCAACTTTTCACCAATACAATCGCTTATTGGCTTGACAGTGTTATAGACTCTGGTCATTTTAGGGACTGTACAAAAATTATTAGTCTGGGAGATGGGGTGAGAAAAGTGGGAGCATTATGTATTTTTTCTTTTTTGCTGAAGGTCTGATTGTTTTGGAAGGGCAGAGTGGGGTCTTTAATTTTTTCTTGCCCTATATTTATATTTTATATAATTTTCTTCCAAGATTTACTAGGGGGGGAAAAGTTACTCTACATCAAAAAAGGTACGTCCAAAAATGCATTTTGTGTGTGCCATGTACCATAATGCTGAATATTACCATATGTAGAGGACAACAATCATGTCTCTGTACCTGGGATTTCACATTGAACTAGTGGCTGGTACAATGATGTCAGTTTAAAAAAAAACAAAAAAAACAATAGAAGTCAAGTCAAGTCAAGTCAAGTTTATTTATATAGCACATTTAAAACAACCAAAGTTGACCAAAGTACTGTACAAATTGAAGTGCACAACACAAGCACTAAAATCAAGCAAAAGGAGCAAAAAACAAACTATAAATGCAAAAAATACAGTACAATATCATATTAAGATGTTATAAACCTCTAAGAGCAACCAAAGGCCATTGAGAACAAATATGTCTTGAGATGTGTTTTAAAACTGTCAATGGATGGGGAACATCTGAGACAAAGTGGGAGACTATTCCAAAGTTTTGGAGCTGCCACAGAAAAGGCACGATCTCCCTTACCCACTAACCTCGATTGAGGAACAGTTAAAAATAATTGATTCGAGGATCTTAGAGGCCTGGAATTGGAATAGGGGCTGAGGAGTTCTGAAATACACTGAGGAGCCTGACCACGAATGGCTTTAAAAACAAATAAAAGAATCTTAAAATCAATCCTGTATTTAATAGGTAGCCAATGCAGGGATGCCAGAATTGGTGTGATACTTTCTCTTTTCCTTGTGCCAGTCAGAAGTCTCGCTGCAGCTTTTTGCACCAGCTGCAGGCGAGACAAAGAAGAATGGCCAATAACCAGATTCAGTGAGATGCAATAATCAAGCCTGGAGGAGATTAATGCAATGGTGACAGTCTTCATGTATTCATAAAACAGGATGGTCTTCAGTTTGGCAATATTCCGGAGTTGAAAAAAGCAACTTTTCACCACTGAATTGATCTGTTTCTCAAAACGAAGTGATGAATCAAAGATGACACCAAGATTTCTGGCATAGACATGAAGGTTAAGAGACAGCAGACCCAGGTGGCTAGCTAGCTATGCTTGCTGTGGTGTTTGGGGGACCAAGAAGAATCACCTCTGTTTTAGAGTCATTCAGCTGTAAGTAGTTTTTGGCCATCCAGCATTTCACATCCTGGAGGCAGTTAAGAATGGATGTAACTGAGTTTGAATCCCCCGGATTTAACGGCAAATAGATTTGTGTATCATCGGCATAACAGTGGAAGGAAACATTGTGTTGGCAGAATATATAGCCCAAAGGGAGCATATACAGAGCAAACAAAATAGGTCCCAAAATGGAACCCTGGGGTACTCCACATGAAATAGGGGCTGTGGAGGAGTAAAGGCTGCCAATGGTAACAGAGAAAGTCCTATCGGCTAAATAGGAGGCAAACCACTTGAGGGGAGTGCCCTGGATGCCAACCTGGTCCTCAAGACGATTTAATAAAATATTGTGATCCACTGTATCAAATGCTGCACTAAGAGAATTAGGATGGCACATTTGCCACAGTCTAAAGCCAGTAGCAGGTAATTTGAAAATTTAAGAAGGGCCGATTCTGTACTGTGACGAGCCATGAAACCCAAATTTTTCCATGATGTTATTATCTACGTAAATGAGCCAGTAGCTGAGCATAAGCAATTTTCTCCAATAAGAGGATGAACTACTGCATTTAAAAAAAATGGATGGGACAGTTCCATTGGCAAGACTGCTGTTTATAATAAGGGAAATTGTGGGACCTACAGAAGTATATCGTTATAGTTAGAAGGAATTTGAACATTATTGTCCGTGCCCTATTTACTTATTCAGTGACAATGGTGATAACTGTTTATTTAGTAGCTCTTAGTTCAAAAATCAAGCAGCTTGAATGCTCAGTAAACACAACACACCATTTGTTATGTTTTCCATAATTAGCGTAATGTAAATTTGGGCTAAGTGGAAATATCAGGGGAGAGTGTTGCAAATGGGTTGTTTTTCTAAGTCAAAAATAAAGCTTAACAAATACATTTGTACAGTCCCTAAGGGGCTGCTATTACAAGTCTAGTAACTACTGGTAACTTAATGGCGGAGTCACTGCGGCTTATGATCTATGGATAAATGTGAATCAAAAGAAAAGAAAACTCAAAGCATAATATAAAAGGCTGGGATGAAAGATAAAAGAGCAGAACAGAGTATTGACAGTCAAGGTGAAGTTGCAGCAGCAGCAGCAGCAGCAGCAGCAGCAATATAACAGATACACATTCACATCCTTTGTGGTGAGTACTCTGCTATTGTGCTTAGATTTGCGTTCATATGTGAGTATTGTCCAGTTAAAACTAGATAAGTTTGTCCTCTGGAAAGTCCTTAGAGACAAGCTTTTGGTGAAGGGCTGTAAAAAATAAATAAGAGACTCGGCGGCACCTCCTGCCCTCTGGAGGGTTCTGCTTTAATGCTGGTGGCAGCCCAAGACACTGAGAAAGGGGTACTCCATCTTGTTTATCAGGGCAACCCATTATTAACTGAATAAACAGGACCATCCATTATACTTTTTGTGAGCAAACCCATCAGGTAAACTGAATCAAACAATGGACACTATCATCAAAATTCCCAACTGCATCCATTTAACCTCAAGTTCAGAGCAGAGGTTTTTCAAAATGTTGCTTTGAGGGCTGAGTGCTGAATAAAGGGGCCTATTACAGCACAATAATGTGTTCTGGCAAGCGGGCGGGGGGCATGTTTGGGAGCATTTTATGCCTCGCTTAACGACTTCAAACAGTCCCCTCTATTTGTGTGCAATTCATTGGCTGTCAGCACCACCAGCTTTTATAAAGCAAAGGAGATGACTGCACTGTCCAAAATAAATGAGTCAGACATGGTGCAGCTATTGAAAACCCAGTTCTGTGAAGTCGGAGAGCGTCTTTGCCTTCCTGTATACATGAGTCTCTGTATACCTTTTGACCACGCTGGCATTGGAATTTCAAGACTTTTAAACCCACTGATAAAAACATTGTCAAAAACTCCCCAGGTTGCCTTTAAGTTACTCTTCACGAAAAGACTCACTCACAATATACATTTAAGTAGGATTTCAAGTGTTTTTTTAAGAATGTGTATACAGAATATATTTATTGTAGAGTCAAACAAGAGTTTAGAAAAACTGCGTTGGAAAATAGATTTTTTTGAATTCACAACCAAAACATTCAAAGACACCCTAGAGCACAAACTGTGTCAAACTCAAGGCCCGTTGCACATTTAGATCTGGCCTGTATATCGGTTTGGGTTCACAATAAATTTTGGCCCGCCTAGTTGTGCGCCAAACCAAAATATTTTTATATTTTTTTAAAACTGCAATTAACTGAGCAGAATATGGCAGATTTGTCGACTCTGAGACTCAGAAATTCCCCCCAGAAGCAGAGAGTTTTCATATTCAGGCTGTGAAACAGATTGTTGTTAAAGTAACACTATGTAACTTTTAGTGCGAACTGTAGTTCCAATGAGACAACCTGTAGGGGGACCAAAGCGGGAAAAGTTACATAGTGTTGCTTTAAAAAAAAATGTATCATTGTTTTGCTTGATTTGCTAAATTCTATGATGGCTAAGGAACTCTTTTGATGACTTTTGTAGGGCTTCATGTCAACAAAAATGTGACAAAAAGCGTACAAAAATGTCGGAAAAAGCAAAAATTTACAAAAAGGTGACAAATGTCTGAGAAAGCCACAAAAAAGTTGGAACAAAAATTAGGAAAAAAGATACCAAAATGTTTTTACTTAAGTGGTAAGAAGGACCGAAATTTCCTCACTCGTTTTGTGTCCTCACTACACATCGGGTACATATAACTACAGAAATACAGAAATCACACTTACCGACAGCCATCATGTAATCCCATCGATCCAGCAGACACATGCTGAACTGCAGCCCCTCTGGGGTGAGGCCTGCGGCAATCAGAGCCCGACTCAGCTCAGGGTTCTGGCACACGGCTGAGGTCCATGCCACCAGGAACCACAGCACCACCAGCAGGATCACCACTAGCAGCCGCAGTACCCGCCAGCTGGTCATGTAAGGCGTCCTCTGAGCCGTGCGGGACAGGAACACCTTTAACACCCTGAGAGAAGGAGAGAGAGAGAAGAAGAAGAAGAGGAAAAGAGTTAAGTCTGAATACTTGAGACTGAGCAGTGTAGGTGAGTAAGAAATGATCTTGCTGCAATTCACAACTCACACCCCCGGCTGTTGCTCTTACTAACATGCAAACTTGAATTAAAAGGATCAGGGAGAAAAGGGCACTGTTATTTTAATTCATTCACTTTAATTTGTAATTCATGCTGTTGTTTATTCCAAATTTAACTACTTCGAATATTCTTATGGGTGTCAGTTTTTAACTTTTCTGGTTGGAGATGGGTCAATAAAAACAATTGGAACTAACACATCAGACTGAATGCATGCAGAGGCAGTTTATTTATAAGTTGCACAGTATCTTCACAGGGAATAAAAACACATCAGCCAGTTGATGCTGGATAAGGGGAGCTACATGTATATAAAGACAGAGATAGCAGTACGTAGTTATATGAATATCACCATCCAGACACTTCTCTGTTTACTATTGTCTCTGCACTGTGCTCATCTGCCTTCTCCCAACCAGACTGTGAAATCTATCTTATCTGATATATTCAGTGGGACCAGGCTGTAAGAGCTTGGCCCCGGGGCAAATTTCACACCCAGCGAGCTCGTAAAAAAATCTCATTGGTAATTTTGCCAAGGGAACGCTGTGGCCGGCCTTTGACCCCCTTCTACCATCTCGGCAACACTTGCTCGGAGCTGAAGAGCAGAAAGTGAGTGTGCGCCTGAGTAGATACTTAAGCAGGCAGACGCAGATAGACCGGACCTGATGTGAAATTTAAATGTGCTTATTGACTGCATGCATGTGTGTGAGTGCAGACTGAGAGGGAGCTAATTTATTGAAACTAAGGAAGTCTAACTCATGGGGCAAGTTATAATACCAGGAGAGGAGGTGAGGAAAGGAAAGGAGATAGGAAGAGATGAGGGGAGAGAATATGAGAAGAGGGGACCAAACCATCATCCATCCAAACACAGAATTGTTTCTCTGAAGAAGAGATGATGTACAGTATGAACAGAGTAGACTGGCAGAGGAGAAAAAAGGGGAAGATAGCAGAAAAGGAGATAAGGGGAGGAGATAGGAAGAGAGAAGAGGTGCAGAGACAAAATCAGATGAGGAGACAAGAAGAGGAAATAGGAAGAGGGGAGAGGAGTTAGGCGAGGGGAAGAGGTGAGGAGACAAGGAAAGAAGAAAGGACATGAGAGAAGAGCAGGAGAGGAGGAAGGAAGACATGTAGAGGAGATAGGACGACAAGGAGATGAGAGATGAGGATAGGAAGAGAGGAGAGGAGCAGAGACAGAATGAGATAAGATGAGGAGACAAGGAGAAGAAGTAGGAAGACAGGACACGAGATAGGAGGAGGGAAGAGGTGGGAAGACAAGGTTTTTGCTTTATTATAGGAATAATTCATAGGAAGGGGATACAACATATAGCAAATACCATGATTACCACTCTTTTGATTCAAATGCTTTCACTTTTAGTTGACAGTACCTGTACAGCTTGAGGATGACGGTGCCGTACATGACGGCAAAACCCAGGAGGCGAACCCATCTCAGGAGGACACAGCGAAACACACTAGGTTGGAAGTACAGGATCATCACCTGTAGAGTGGTACAGCAGTGTTAGTGTTCACACTGATAGACAGAGGTTATATAGATATCTATATATATATATTCTCTTTTTGCAAGCAGTGAATTGCACTTCCACTCCTGTCACACTCCTCTCATATTCACACAGAAGGAATCAGAAATGAAAATGAGTCTCTAAAATGTGAGAAGCAGAGCTGGAGGCAGATTTATCCTACGCCTCCAGAGCTCCCGCGAACATCTTTTAACTGTATGTTGTTCATATGTCAGCTGCCAGAACACATTAAATACGAAAGTCCTTATCTCACTGGTGGTATTTAACAGGCGACTGCATCTGAGCGTGATTATTTGTTAATTTGTATTTATAAGGCATGGACGTTCACATGTTTCAGTGTGTGCACATGTGCAGCCCAGGTTGTCATCTTTGGTCCCTGTGTGAGTTGAAATCAAACAGAGAATCCGCCACTGGTTCATAAAATGTCAGTCTTTTATTTCCTGCTTGGTGTGAGGTTTATTCGTACCTAAAGACGAGGCTGTGACAGAGGCTGAATACTCCCATGCCCTGCTGTAAAGATCAGAGATTCCAGTTGCACTTCTATTACAGCTGCGTTTCATTTCATTAGCGTGTACCTCAACAGGACGCCATATGTCAAATCTCCAGTGACCCGTGTGAAGCTGAGGATCCGGTGTAGTGACTCGGCGCTTATTTCCACTGAAGCAAAGAAAACCTTCCTCACTCACCTGGTGGATGAAAATCCTCCAGGATGTTAAAGCATGACTCCTTCCTGAGTCAGCCTACATTCGTTTTGCTGTTTTAATGTGCTCTGTATCAATTCCACACAAAACATAAGTAGGAACTAAAATTTTACAGAATTTTACAGACTGCCGACTGATGCCGACAAATCTGTAATGCATTCAGATCTCATTGACTTTATGATGAGCATCTTTATACTGGCTCCCAAAAGGTAAGAATGTCATAGTATTGAGATGTGCTTTAGCTAAGTACTCTAAACCAGCGGTTTAGAGTGGTCAGCATAATCACGTGTGTAACTGGTAGGCGACCTCACACCAAAGAGGAAAACTTCAGCTACAGTTTTTGTAAAATGACAAAAAATACTTAAAGATACTAAAGACAGAGAGCAAGCAAGGTGCACCCTCCCACGAGCAAATATTGTATGCTTACAGATTTCAATTTGAATTTATTTTAAACAGAAGTTGAGGTACCAAAAAAAGGCTTTTCTGTATGTATGCTCCATGTACAAAATATATGGAGATGACGTGATCAGAGTTTCTGAGAATCCATTATTCAGCTCTTGAAGTGCTGAAACTGCTTGTTCCACCCAGTTCCAGGTTCAAAGAGAGACGCTGCAATGTTGCATCGTATGTGATGTTATTCTATTTACCTTGCTGCTGTACATTGCACATAGTCTCTATAATTCATACTGTGAACTTTTGCACATTCCCTGGTCAGTATTTTGCACCTATGAACTGTACAGCTCTTTCATTTTAAAAACAGATAAATTGTACATATTTTATAGAATTTTTCATATTTCTATTGTCATTTTTTATTTTATATTTACGTTTCATGACTTTTGCATTACTTGCTTTTATTTTTATTTTCGATCACTATTGTCATGCACCAAAACACAAAGGCAAATTCCTTGTATGTGAAAACCTACTTGGAAATAAACCTGAATCTGCCCACACAAATGGGCATAATATTATTTATTTTATAACTTCACCTACACTTTGTTCTTCACCCTGTTTTTTAGATCATCCACCTAAGACGACTGTCTAAATGTGTTTAGCCCTGTTATAGTCTGTGTTCCCCGCTTCTCACCTACTGTAAGCTGTGTTAAACTCCAGCATCGTGGGATGTTATTTATATTGGTGGATGTATGCTTTACATAAATCCATCCACTGGCCTTGGACAGAATATCGTATATCATTATAGATGCAGTATAAACCTATCCCAGAAGAGCGAAGCCAGTAATTCCTCCCAGCTCTTAGGATGCCTTGGCAATTTAAGAGACAGCAGCTATCCAGAGTAATTAAGCTTAAGCAACAACAGCACCTGTAACCTCTTTTCCTCAGAAAAGAAGAACATCTGCAGCAAACTCAAAAAACAGCCAACCCTGAGGCTGTAACAGTCTGGCTGCAAGATGTGTTAAAGAAAGGGGTAACTAATGTTTAATTGGAAATATGGATAATAGTGTATACTCAATGTGGCCTCAGACAGAGGTAATAGTATGCTACAAAGACAGAATGATGAAATCACAACAATATAAAATCTGCTATTCAGGAAAAAAAAAACAATGAATAAACGAGGTAGAGATGGAGTGACCCTGCCCGGAGGAAGCCCGGGGCCCCCGTCTGGAGCCAGGCCCAGATGGCGGGCTCGTCGGCGAGCGCCTGGTGGCCGGGTTTGCCACGGAGCCCGGCCGGGCACAGCCCGAAAAAGCTACGTGGCTCCCATCTCTCCAGCCCATGGGCCCACCACCTGTGGGAGGAACCGCTGCTGTCGGGTGAGTTGTCACATGGGTGGCAGTGAAGGTCAGGGGCCTCGACGGACCAGACCCGGGCAGCAGACGCTGGCTCTGGGGACGTGGAACGTCACCTCTCTGTGGGGGGAAGGAGCCGGAACTGGTGCGGGAGGTGGAGCGCTACCGGTTAGATCTGGTGGGGCTTACCTCTACGCATAGTCTCAGTTCTGGAACCATACTCCTGGATAGGGGTTGGACTCTTTTCTTCTCCGGAGTTGCCCAGGGTGTGAGGCGCCGGGCGGGTGTGGGGATACTCACAAGCCCCCGGCTGAGCGCCGCTACGTTGGAGTTTACCCCGGTGGACGAGAGGGTCGCCTCCCTACGCCTGCGGGTTGTGGGGGGGAAAACTCTGACTGTTGTTTGTGCATATGCACCAAACAGGAGTTCGGAGTATTCGGCCTTCTTGGAGACCTTGACTGGAGTCCTGCATGGGGCTCCAGTGGGGGATTCCATTGTTCTGCTGGGGGACTTCAACGCGCACGTGGGCAATGATGGAGACACATGTAGAGGCGTGATTGGGAGGAACGGCCTCCCTGATCTAAACCAGAGTGGTTGTTTGTTGTTGGACTTCTGTGCTAGTCATGGATTGTCTATAACAAACACCATGTTCGAACATAGGGATGCTCATAAGTGTACGTGGTACCAGAGCACCCTAGGCCAAAGGTCAATGATCGATTTTATAATTGTTTCATCTGATCTGAGGCCGTGTGTTTTGGACACTCGGGTGAAGAGAGGGGCGGAGCTGTCAACTGATCACCATCTGGTGGTGAGTTGGGTCAGGGGGTGGGGGAAGACTCTGGACAGACCTGGTAAGCCCAAACGGGTAGTGCGGGTAAATTGGGAACGTCTGGAGGAGGCCCCTGTCCGACAAACTCACACCTCCGGCGGATCTTTTCGTGCATCCCTGTGGAGGCTGGGGGCATTGAACCCGAGTGGACAATGTTGCTGAAGCTGCGGCGAGGAGCTGTGGTCTTAGGGTCTTAGGTGCCTCAAGGGGCGGTAACCCACGAACACCGTGGTGGACACCAGTGGTCAGGGAAGCCGTCCGACTGAAGAAGGAGTCTTTCCGGGATATGTTATCCCAGAGGACTCCAGAGGCGGTTGCAGGGTACCGAAGGGCCCGAAGGGCTGCAGCCTCTGCTGTGAAAGAGGCAAAGCAGCGGGTGTGGGAGAAGTTTGGAGAAGACATGGAGAAGGACTTTCGGTCGGCACCAAGGTGCTTCTGGAAAACTGTTCGCCACCTCAGGAGGGGGAAGCGGGGAACCATCCAAGCTGTGTACAGTAAGCATGGGACACTGTTGACCTCAACTGAGGAGGTAATAGGGCGGTGGAAGGAGCACTTTGAGGAACTCCTGAATCCGACTAATACGCCCTCTATGTTAGAGGCAGAGCTGGAGGATGATGGGGGATCATTGTCAATTTCCCAGGCGGAGGTCACTGATGTAGTCAAACAACTCCACAGTGGCAAAGCCCCAGGGATTGATGAGATCCATCCAGAAATGCTCAAGTGGGTGTGGAGGGGCTGTCCTGGTTGACACACCTCTTCAATATTGCGTGGAAGTCTGGGACGGTGGCAAAGGAGTGGCAGACCGGGGTGGTGGTTCCCCTTTTTAAAAAGGGGGACCAAAGGGTGTGTGCCAATTACAGGTGTATCACACTTCTCAGCCTCCCTGGTAAAGTCTACTCCAAGGTGCTGGAAAGGAGGGTTCGGCCGATAGTCAAACCTCGGGTTGAGGAGGAACAATGCGGATTCCGTCCTGGTCGTGGAACAACGGACCAGATCTTTACTCTCGCAAGGATCCTGGAGGGAGCCTGGGAGTATGCCCAACCGGTCTACATGTGTTTTGTGGATCTGGAAAAGGCGTATGACCGGGTCCCCCGCGAGATACTGTGGGAGGTGCTGCGGGAGTATGGGGTGAGGGGGTCTCTTCTCAGGGCCATCCAATCTCTGTACAACCAAAGCGAGAGCTGTGTCCGGGTTCTCGGCAGTAAGTCGGACTCATTTCAGGTGAGGGTTGTCCTCCGCAAGGGCTGCGCTTTGTCACCAATCCTGTTTGTAACATTTATGGACAGGATATCAAGGCGTAGTCGGGGTGGAGAGGGGTTGCAGTTCGGTGGGCTGGGGATCTCATCGCTGCTCTTTGCAGATGATGTGGTCCTGATGGCATCATCGGCCTGTGACCTTCAGCACTCACTAGATCGGTTTGCAGCCGAGTGTGAAGCAGTTGGGATGAGGATCAGCACCTCTAAATCTGAGGCCATGGTTCTCAGCAGGAAACCGATGGAGTGCCTACTCCAGGTAGGGAATGAGTCCTTACCCCAAGTGAAGGAGTTCAAGTACCTTGGGGTTTTGTTCGCGAGTGAGGGGACAATGGAGCGGGAGATTGGTCGGAGAATCGGCGCAGCGGGTGCGGTATTACATTCAATTTATCGCACCGTTGTGACGAAAAGAGAGCTGAGCCAGAAGGCAAAGCTCTCGATCTACCGGTCAGTTTTCGTTCCTACCCTCACCTATGGTCATGAAGGCTGGGTCATGACCGAAAGAACGAGATCCAGGGTACAAGCGGCCGAAATGGGTTTCCTCAGGAGGGTGGCTGGCGTCTCCCTTAGAGATAGGGTGAGAAGCTCAGTCATCCGTGAGGAGCTCGGAGTAGAGCCGCTGCTCCTTCGCGTCGAAAGGAGCCAGTTGAGGTGGTTCGGGCATCTGGTAAGGATGCCCCCTGGGCGCCTCCCTAGGGAGGTGTTCCAGGCACGTCCAGCTGGGAGGAGGCCTTGGGGAAGACCCAGGACTAGGTGGAGGGATTATATCTCCAACCTGGCCTGGGAACGCCTCGGGATCCCCCAGTCGGAGCTGGTTAATGTTGCTCGGGAAAGGGAAGTTTGGGGTCCCCTGCTGGAGCTGCTCCACCCGCGACCCGATACCGGATAAGCGGACAAAGATGGATGGATGGATGGATATTCAGGAAGTTACAATTATAATAGATTTTCGAGACGACACGTGAAGATGTATTGGAGTAATGAGCGTATGAGGAACATGAGCGTTTTTTTTCCATCATCATAATTTTGCCATCTGCCATTTGTTTGTGTAATCGAATACAAAAATGACAAGATCAGTTTCACCCATTCAACCAACACGTGGCTCAGTGTGCAATTAAACATAACATCCCTATTTCCAGCTGTCAGTGTGTCCATTCCACTCTCAGTTCACCTCTGGTATACAGACATTTCTCTCACCTCCTGATTAAGAATGTGTCTCGCAGAGTTGAATCAACAGGTTCCCTCTATCCACACTCCTCATCAAAACCTTGCAGTGCCAAAGTCGGTCGTTGGTATGCTGGTCATGAGATAGTGGGGAAGCCAAGTCCATTTTATACCCAAGAACAGGAATTATAGCTGTTCCTTTTTAATGCTCCACTGTCGACTGTGAGTCACTGTTGCAGCTCAGGATCTGATAAATTAGTTGTGATATTAAAAGAAAGAGTTTCACTGTACGTGTCAATTTTTAAATGAAAATTGCTACCAAAAATGAATCCCTCCATATTTCAGACAATATTTAAAAATTATAGTGATTATGTGGAAGACAGCCTTGACATGACTCATAGCTTTAATACCAATAATGTGCTTTCCTGGAAAAGAAAAATGTATTATAAATTATTTTTTTATAGGAATGGATAAACATTTTGTGGAAATATGGTTACTGGCTTTCTTTCCTAATCATATGATATTAATTCATGTCTGTGCATTAAGTATGGAGCTAGAACCAGGAAGAAATTAGATGAGCATAAAAATTGGAACTAGTGTGAAACATCTAGCTGGCTCTGTCCACAGTTTAAAAATCTCCCTACCAGCACCTTTAAAGCTAATTAATTAACATGTTATTAATAGTGTGTTTAATTCATACACAAACAGAGATATAAAAAAAAACTATTTGTGGTTTTATGGGGAGTTAGCAAATATTTGCATTTTTACATGTCCGAGTGCTGTGCTATGGCAGCTTTAGAGGTATTGGAAGGAAAATGTATTTAATTGGACAGAGCCAGGCTCACGGTTCCCCTCTGTTTCCAGATTTTATGCTAAGCTAGGCTAACCAGGTTGCTGCTCCAGTTCCATACATAATGCACCGATATGAGGCTGGTATCAATCTTTTGGATAAGCATATTTCCTAAAATATTGAACTATTCTTTTAAAACCGCATTCATTGATTTTGTGGCCACTTGGGTCACGACAACATGCTCCCTATACAACACCAACATCTTATCACCTTGTAAAGCTGATATAGTGAACGTGTTAGCAAACAGTGGCTTATTAACAGATCAAGCAGATGCAAAGCAAAATCTGCTTTTACTGGCCAACTGATGAATATAAGCCCAATATTCGCTTTTCTTGACTACTGAGGGAAATATCTTTCTCTTTAGCTGCTAAATGCTCCACTATGCTCAATATCTAACTTTGTCTGTCTTGGTAGGTAAATATGATTGGATCCTGTGATAATATACATATATTGATTAAGGCAGCTTTAAACTTTTTTCAAGTCGAACTTAGAAATGAAAATCACAACTGATTTCATAATTTAAAAATAAGCATTTGTAACATTCTTCCTCTGCTTCTGTGAAGCAACATAGAGCTTGAATGAGGTAATAGCAGCCATTACTGCTAAATCAAATATTAGAGTAGACAAAAACACAAAGAAATAAAAGTGTAAAGAACAGGTAGAATGAACAGACCAAATGTTGCCAACCCTTGCATACTTTCAGTGTCTTCTCTTCCTCTTTTCCTTCTACCTCTCCATGTCTCACTCTCATGCTAACTGTGGTTAGGATTAGCATCCTCCCTGGCACCTTAATCTCTTTGCCTCCTGAGCAAACATCCAGCCTTCTGGTCTACATGACGGACCAAAACAATAAATCACTTCCATAAATGCCAGGTAAAAGTAGGCCGCACTGTTTCTTACACCCACATACTGTGGGCCTACAGAAATGCAGCAATGCAAATCCATGCACAGAATCACAGGAAAATGGGAAGATTTGAAGCCACTCCACCCTGCCTATACACACACACACACACACACAAAGTCACAGGAGACTGCACAATAAAAAGCCACATTTTTATATTGCCCAGAAGAGAAGGTGGCTCTCCTGGTTTGTATCCAACATCCCATGCCTCCTCCATCAATTAATCAGCAGATGTATTTTTAAAACAAGTTGTGCTAGAACTTGATGGACTGTTTAAAAATGCATCAAGCACCAGAGCAGAGCAGCTGTGCCAAGCTTAGCTAAGGAGGCTTGTGGTGGCAGCAAAAAAGAAACAGCAGCAGCAACAAACATTAAGACTGCAGGAGAGGAGACAGACACAAAGGTGAGACAGCGAGTGAGCATGCAGATGGGTAATGAAAGAAAAAGATGGGGGTCAGGGGGGGCAGGGAAAAGGTAGAGACAGGCAGGCAAGGTGCCAAGTAATGCAGAAAAAAGATGGAGATACAGCAGAGCCAAGGGAGGAAGAGACCATTGAGTGTATCCAAGTTTGTGTGAACATAAGAGAGTGGCAGGATATTTCTGAGGCGCTATTTTTGGTACTTGAGTTATCCTTGGGGTGAATGGGGGGGGCGAGGGCAGATGGAGGGATGCAAAATCAAATCCATTTTGAGCTTCACAGCAGAATTATACGCAAAGTGTGGTCACATAAGGACAAATCTCAAATACTTGCTGTCCTTATCTGCTGCACCAACACTCCCAGGCTTTCTATTCTAATGCAAATATTTGTCCTATGGTAACACTCCAGTAACTTTAGAATGAGAACAAAAACTTTTATCCCAAGAGTCAGCCGAGCGCTCTGAAGCTTTTTTTCTCAGCAGATTTTTTTCCTTTTTAAAAATGGCCAACATCCAGCCATGAGGCCTTGTGTTTGAAGAGAGCAGTGGCTCACTGTTGGCAGTCTGTGCAAGTATTTGAAGGGAGCGATTTCCCCGGTTACATCTGATCTCCCTGTTACATGGCGCTCAGGTTTCTTCCATCTGTTTCCACCTGCTAAAGATGGTCTTCTGATGCAGCACTCCAGGTGCACTGTGGGCTGTGTGCACAAATGCAAATACACACCTACTGTATACAATGCACGCTGGCACCTACCCACCTAGACCTGCTCACACATACAGGCAACAGAAAGGCTGGCAAAGGAACACGCTCAATAAGTTCAACACGCTCAAGAACACGCTCAACACTCATACTGTACATGTACACTAACTGATGTCCAACTCTTTTGTTTTTGTCCAGACAATGATCAGAAGTACTAAAACAGCATCTAGCTGCAGCGGAAGAAGTAGGAGGCAGTATTTACTGCCTTATTTACATAGTAATTCATTCTATTATGAACATGAATCCTTTTTAACAACAAGCAATGGCTTCATTTTCTTTGTAAAATGGTAGATTTTAAATTGTACACCGTGACCTCTCCCTCATTTGAAAGTTACAATCATTAAGATTTTCATGAACTCAAACCCCATTTCTATTTATGTATACCATTTTTCCTTCAATAGCTACTCAATGTATTCATATTCTGTAATTACCTCTCTATAGTAGTTGTCATTGTTAGCGGCAGATTCCGCTGTTACCACACTGGATTCAAATTGCCTTCACATTCAGAAGGGACTGACTGGAAATAGTACATATGTAATCCAGCTTTACTGTAGTTATATCTCTCCTACGGCCGTAACAGAGCTGTATTAAGTTACTGTTAATGCAAAGCCAGCATGTCCTGTGGCCACCTCATTTTTAAACCACTGAACTGTTGAAACACGGGCGGCTTTTATTGTGAAGCCACCACAGGAAACGTATTGTTTTTGTCGCCGTGGTTAACGCTAACAGAAAACATTCCTTGAAAAATATGTCTACAAAATAAGACAACGGTCACTTTTGGAATTCTGGGAGGTGCAGTATTAAAGCACACTCAATGTTACCACCAGTAACCACTGGTGTTGCTACTGTAAATTAGGACATCTTAAGCATTATTATTACATTTAATATGAGCAAAGCAAAAACCGAAGGAGTGACAGACAATTGTGGGTGCCATATAAGATCAGAATGCTGACTTACTGGGAAGTAGAGCAGTAAAGCCCCAACCAAGATGGCTTCCAGCAGAATCAGACCAGATGTCCGGATGCTCTGTTAATGGGGAAAGAGAAACAATAACAAAAAACATCAATCAATCAATCAATCAATCAATCAATCAATCACTGACAGGAAAAACGTGATGTATACATGGCTTGGTGTGTTAAGAGGGGTTGAAAAACATTACCTGTCTAAAGTTATCAATTAAAGGTGTTTGCCCATCTCAGAATTAATTGGCACTATGTTGTGAAATGCAACAACATGGCAAACATGTCAAAAGTATTGCATCAAATCCGGTTTGTTTGAACAGAGTGTTGTGAGGATTTGTAGCTCCAGCTTCTTTGCATATTACAGGCGAATGCAAATAATAAATCATTGCCTCTTTCAAAGCAAACAAACACAAAGAGGAGTTAAATATATCTTTGCTAACATTTTCCTTCCCCTGAAACAAGAATGTAAGTGACAACAGCACCTTTTCTGGGTTGGATTTCATTTTTTTTTAATGTTTTTAATGTAAATTCAAAGGGCTCCAGGGACATTTCTTGTGAACTGAAGAAATGTATGAGATTTTGATGCAACAACACAAATATATACATGTCTGTGTGTCTATAAATAGCACACCGGGAAAGATTCAACTCAACTTTGCCCGAGGAGCGTTGTAATTAACTGACACTGTGAGGATCTCAATATTTATTTCACTTTATTCTATTATCAGAGGGGATATTATGCATCAACCTTGCTGCAAATCTATGTTGATTCAAATTGAGGCGAGTGTTAATTAGCTCAATGTTCATCAAGAAAAAACAACAAAGCATGAAATGGATTGTCTTTTAATTTGGCCCTGTAAAATGCATGTGGTATGAAATTACATATTTTTTCAAACAGATAAATACCAAATTAACATTTACTTATCAGACTTGCTCCTCTAACTTACTGAAATCCAGAGGCAGCGTATAAATCCATGGAGCCCTTTGTTAGAGGGCAACCCTGTGTGAAATAAAACTGCTGAAACTTGTCTAATTTTACAACCATGTACTGTGTGAGCTATTACATGGAGGGATTGTTTGCCTCTGGTACAATATGCTGGATGTTGGATTTTCGGGAACAGCTTTTGGCACTTATCAAGCACTGTCTCAGCTGACCTATCATCTTCCCCCAAAATTCCAAGCAGCACAAGATACAATTTTCTGACTTTCATTCCTATAATGCAGAATGCATGAAATTGCCCCATTGTCCGCCCTCCCCCCCCAAAAAAATTATATCAAGGTTATAATGTGGTTAATACATAAAAAATAGAGCACAGTGATCACAAACTGTATTCTGTTAAAGGTCCCATGGCATGAAAATTTCACTTTATGAGGTTTTTTAACATTAATATGAGTTCCCCCAGCCTGTCTATGGTCCCCCAGTGGCTAGAAATGGTGATAGGTGTAAACCGAGCCCTGGGTATCCTGCTCTGCCTTTGAGAAAATGAAAGCTCAGATGAGCCGTCTTGGAATCAGAGGTGTCAAAAGTATTCACATTCATTACTCAAGTAGAAGTATAGATACTAGGGTTTGAAAAGACTTTTGTAGAAGTTGAAGTATCAACTCAAATTTTTTACTTAAGTAAAAGTGTAAAAGTACTGGTTTCAAAACTACTTAAAGTATAAAAGTAAAAGTAATGTAAGGCAGAGATCTTCAACCAGGGGTCCTCAAAGTCATTGCACGGGGGCCTCCAAATTATTGTAAATTTTTGAGTCTTTTTATTATCTTTGAGTCTTTTAAAATTAAAATGCCTTAACATAATTCCAACATATTATTAGCAAATATAAATTCCCACTGATAATAGGCTAACTGGCCTATAGGTAAGGGAGTCCCTAAGATATCAGCCCACAGATACAGTTAATCCTAGATTTACTGTGCCACATACAGTATGTAACATTAAAATATTATAAAATCATGCCAACAATTAATATTTTAATAGCTTATGAAAAAAGGGTATGTAAGAACGCTTTAGGTTGCCCTAACTGTTATTGTAGGCCCAGTTTAATAGGCAACTTAATTTCATACAATATGTAGTAGGGGGTCCCTGCTACAATTTCTTTTAAGTTAAGGGATCCTTGGTTTAAAAAACGTTGAAGACCCCTGATGTAAGGGGGAAACAATGCCATTAAGGACAACAGCTTAACCCCAAAACGTTAGGACAAAATCATATGACTATAATAATGTTATATTAAAATCATACCTGCAAACTCAGAAGGGCTGAAAAAGGTGACACATCTCTGTGTCTGTGTTTTTCAGACAACGGCAGCTACAGTCTGGTGTTACAATCCTCTCCAGTGAAATACAGACACACTTTTACACCGTTTAGCTGTCAGAATTTTAACCGTGTTTACTCCAGCTGCTAGCTAACCGTAGGCTAACGTTAGCTGCTGCCAACTGTAGTGTTAACTAGCGTCCCGTGCGGCAATGTTTCAGTTCCCTCTAACGTCCGTTTTCGGAGCATCAGAGAGAAGCGCAGGTATCTAAGTGGCACCTAAATAAGGCACCGAAATCCGCGTTGCTATTCGGTCCAGTAGATAACGGTCGTTAAAGCACCGGTGGCGTATTAGCACCGGGTCTGTGCAGGTTTGATGGATCGCGTACAAACCAATAGGATGTCGGAATGACTGTGTTTATACTTCTCATCCAACCACAATCACATTCACTCTCTCCGGATGGAGCAATTTGGATAGGTTTTTTTGTGTGTGTTTTTTTGAACAATGACGAGCCGGAATGAAAACAAGCCGAACTGAAATATGAGTAATGAGGCTATTTTTAAAATGTAAGGAGTAGAAAGTACAGATAATTCCGTGAAAATGTAAGGAGTAGAAGTAAAAAGTATGCTGTAAAATAATTACTCCAGTAAAGTATAGATACCCAAAGGTAACGAAGTATTTGTACTTCGTTACTTGACACCTCTGCTTGGAATATGCTTGTTATGAGGTCATAACAAGCAAGGTTACCTCCCCTTTCTCTGCTTTGCCCGCCCAGAGAATTTGGCCAACCCATGAGAGAGATACATCATGGCTTTCAAACGAGAAAAGTGTCAGTTGGTCAAGGCCACACCCCCACCCTCCACCTTGCCCCTCCCACTCTCCTCCTCAATAGCTTCAGACACAGAAATGGCACATACTATGGAAAGCTCATTGTGGGACTGGCTCTAGTGGCTGTAGTTCTGCACCAAAGCTGAATTTCGGTAAAGAGATTTCAGATACAGTATTAGGGGACCACTAAGGTCTATATAAAAGCATCCAAAGAGCACCATGTCATGGGACCTTTAATGTAATATTTTACTAATGGAAGGGAATAATGACCTTCATATTTCCAAACACAGCTCATAAATGTTTTTATTGGCAGACTGTGCCCTTCGCATGGCCAATGTTGAACAAAGATGTCCACCAGAGCCAGCCAGAGATCGCTCCAAAACAGGAACCACACGCTTAAATCTGTCCGTATAATGTGACAGTACTTTTAGACCCTCTTAACCTGCTCTTTCAAACTCTACACCCCCAAGTTTCAAACACAGACTTTCTGTTACAAAACTGTCTCCAATCTAAAATAAGCCTTGATGACATCTCTAGACTTAAAACTCCCTCCAAAGCTACAGAGGACATTATATAACCATTTATACAGGCTCAGTAGTACCACTCCTGATTAGTAAACCTTAAAGCTGCAGTAAGTAATTTTTATAAAATTAGTTTTTGTCAAATTTGCTGAAACTCTCACTATATGCTGACATAAGTGAATTTCATAATTGAAATAGGCAATGCAGTAACAGAATCTTGATTCATATTTGATCAGTGCTGCCTAGTTTTACAGTTTGACCGCAATTCACGAGCAGTCGTTGACACTGCGTAAGAGACTCCTCTGCTCTGATTGGTTGTTTTCCTCATGCCATTAGGAGCACCACCAGGAGGAGGTGGAGGAACATGACTTTTTTCACAGATTATTTGTCTCATTCTGTCACAATATAGTAACAGTTTTAGCAAAATATGACAAAAAGTAATTTTTTATGAAAAACTGTAGCTTTAAGGTCCTGAAATGTAAAGAGCATTTGCTGTGCATCCAACACTCCTCCCAAGTGGCCTCTGTGTCCACTCACCTTCTTCCTCCTGAAGTGGTAGACCACCACCATGCTGGCCAGGTCCAGCACCATGCACAGAGCATGGAAGGAGGCCACAGCAAGCCGCAGAGCACCATCCTCCTGCGCCAGGCAGGGCGTGTCGTCCTGGCAGTAGGGGCAGCCATCGTGGCACGGCAGGCACTTACTGGACACGTCAGAGGTCTCGTCTCTGTTGGTGCCATGCTCCTTACCTGAGGACGTGAGAGCACTTCGGTTGACAATCAGAGCTCTAAATGTTGGGTGTGTATTTGCATACTGTATGTTACTGCAGAGCTCAAGTATTTGTACTGTTCTAACAGATGAAAGACAGCCTTTTTAAAAATGTGTCTCATCACAACTCAGAACATGGCTCTGATATAGTGTTTTCAAGGATTATCGATGCAATTAATTTGGTTTAGCTGTCACACACTGACTTCTCATTAAATGCTCAGTTAATCAATTTAAAGGAGTAAAAAACATCAATCCAATCAATCACAAAGCCTTGGGGGTGATAATTACAAGAATACAGCCTTAAATTAGGCAGATGAGGGATTAATGAAGGGGAGGAGGATAAAATACTGTGACACCGCTCTCCTTCATCACTCCGTTCTGCATCATTGTTGTTATACCAGCATGTGGCACACTTGGATGTGGTTTATCAAATCAGACCCTAGATTATTTTTTCGACCATCTCGTTTGAGATTGGTCACATTTGCATGACTGGATGTATTCTGTTAAAGCTTCTTTGGACCCGAAATTTGATCAATAACATATAAAGAAAGGACAGGCGATGCCAAAAATATAATCTTCATTTGGCGACATATCTGCTGTTGCAGTATTTGGAGTAAATCTTTATTCCAAATCCTCCATTTTCACCACACAAGCACGCACGCACGCATGCACACACACTCACACCCACAAGCACGTATGCACGCACAAGCATGCACATGCGCACATGATGCAGCTCTTCTTGAAAATGATGCTTGATAAGCATGTAATTCCTTTGTAAGTCCCAGAGCTCATACAGTATGCAAACATTGTGCTAAAGTTGTACAGCGCTTCAGTAGAGCTTGAATGCAAGAGAACGTGCAGAAAGTCCTCCGGTAATGATCAAACAAGTTAGGCATGAATCGACTGGTACATTTATTGACATAATAACAGACCTTGAAGACAATTTATCAAGCAATGATGCAGACACTGAGACTAAGAAATCACAGAAAGTGGTTTTGTTTTTCCATTTGGCCTTACTGTGTTTACGTAAGGGTTTAGAAAAGAAGGGAAGGAGGTGACTGTGAAAACTAAATGACTCGTGATCCACCCTCTCACTGTCTTTTGCCTTTTTTGCTGTAAATCCCAGTTAAGCTGTTTATCTTCTCTGGTATTCATGCCTTCACTGAAATTCACAATGTGAATTGGTGCCAGGATGTTGATAGCACAAAGCTACTATCTGTATTTGTTTATCTTACGAAAAACATCTGTATTGTATTCGTATCCATATTCTGATTTATAACAGATGTGGTTCATAGTGGAAGCTTAGAAGTTAGTCTGCTTCATTTTCTGCAATAAATTGTTTTCTGCTGCCATTTATACTTCTCATACATGTATCTACAAGTTTAGCTGCAAAATATAGCAAAATTACCAAAACAACATAACATTTTAACCGTGTACCTGAATTAATCAAATAATGAAACATGATATTTTATCGGGATCCCATCTTCAAAACAGAATGCAAAAAGTCTAAACTAAGTCTTGATAAAAAGCTGTGGTACTGGGTGGGAATCAATAGTGGAGAGAGAGCAGAATGGTGAGGTAAGCGGAATAAAACAAGTGAGAAATGCATTACATTTCAAAGCTCTTGAGAAAAATCTGAAAAGCTCCCATTTTGCATGCACTTATGAGATAAACGAATCTCAAATGTATGAATATTGAGTACCATGTTTAAGCCACATAATACATTGATTGTTTTAGTATCTGTTCAGATCTGTGCATATCTTAATAACATATTCATATTGGTTTACATCCACATCGATGTGATTATTAGAGAGGCAAAACTGCTCTGCTTTCAAACCTCTGGGCACACAGTCTGTTCTTTTATTTGACTTTTGAGGGACAAATCATTGTCACAATGAATTGTCCCTCAAAAGTCAGATGTTCAGTGATGCCACACCTCTATGTTTGGGGTCAGTTGTCATGTGCAGGCAGCATCTCCATCAGATTATCTAACGGGAGGGATTTATTTTCAGTGATTGCTTGTTGTTCAAGCTGCTAAATTGTGTTTCTGTTCTGATGCTTTTTTGTTTGTAACTGTAGTTCCACAATCTTCTCAATTTGAAATGAAAAATGTAAACTTGTGTTGCTTTTTTTTTGTCTTTTCATGTATACTCTGGGGGCTACACTTAGCTCGAGGATGTCACATAACCCTATCCCACAAGAGATTGGAAAAAGATTTTGGACAAAAATAACGTATTAGTAAGTAATCTTAAAGGTCAACAGTATACCTTTCTAGCTGACAGGTTTCCGAGCAACATCATAAGTGAAATGAAAACAAACCAAAATAACTGAGACTAGGAGATCAACATGAAAAGTTATGTTTCTACATTAAACTGCATGAATCACAAACGTAGAAGTGAAACACTGACATCAACATTACCTCAGGAAGATAGCTCAGAGTGCAGAATTAGCTATAACCCCAGCGAACTAGTCAATGTGCAAAGTACTGGAGGGTGGTGGATAGTTTTGCACAGAACCTGATGAGGAGGAAAGACTTGTGTTGAGGTGAGACAGCTCACACGGTTACTGTGTGTTATGGCTGTTTAATGAATTGAATGTGTTTAGAGTTTCAGTGTGGGACAGCTGATAAAGAGGCACACTAATGGCTTTGCTGTCATATACATTTCGGTTTATAATCCAAATTGTCTTTTAAGATCATTAACTTGTGTCAATCAATAAATTAATCTATCTATCTATCTATCTATCTATCTATCTATCTATCTATCCATCTATCTATCTATCTAGACAAAATGTCAATCAGCAGCAAAAAGTGTGATTGTGACATTCAAATCCAATGTCATGTTTCATGAGGTTCTACTGCACATTTACAGAATAATGTATTTGTTATTGCAGGCTGTGTTTTTCTCCCTCCATCCTTTCTCTTCTTTGACATCTGTCCTTTTGGCCTGTTGCTAGGGAACAATACAAAATCTGTTTCCAGTCTGGTCTGTTTTCTTGGATGCACGAGGAATAACAGTTAGGTTCCAGGAGGGGAAATTAGGGTCGCCAGCTACTGTGACCCAATCTGAGGCGCAGTGATTTTTAATGACGGGGTCTGCATGGGGTTTGGAAGATGAGGCTCTTCACAGACTGAGCCGTTTGACTGCAGGCCTCATCACGCTGCATTACAATAAACCTCCAGTTTAGCATATCATCCCCCTTGGGGTGCTGTATTGTTGGAGCCAGTGATGAAAACCACCGCAGTTGCTTGATTATCTCGCTCATCAGGGCCAAGCTTTCTGCCCGAGGATGCAGCGCTTTCAGTCAAGGTGTCAGAATACTGGCTTTCAAATCCTAAGCACGAGCAGGGAGGTAAAGTTATGGATATACTTGAAAATCCAAGGGTGAAAGAAGAACCATCTGTGGAGAAAAGGTCTAAAGCTAAATTGTGTGTACGTGTTCAGATTTGTAAGTGTTCAATATGTTTATTCATTGTGTCTGTCACACCTGTATCAAAAATAAGGAATATAGGAAATATGAGAGTGATAGCCAAATCTTTAGGACGGACAATATCAATGACTATTCACTAAAACCCTCTCTCGAACTGCGATTGTCCAATCATAGCTTAGCAACCGTAAGCTTTGGATTTCTTCACACACACAAAGGTGTGCATGGGGCTTTACAGAAATAAGAGTGACATTAGTATGAGTTTTTTTGTAGTTGGCCTTTACAAAACCAAAAATACAAAAGCGAAAGTGTCAGGAATGGATTAAACAGTGTGTCTGCTCAAAAGTAATATTAGTATGTCCAGCTAACTAGCTTACAGTATAACCAAGTGTTACTTCCAAAGGCAAAGGGCATGTGTATAGCTATCAACATTATTTTGTGGGGTAGAGTTTTGCGTTAGAATAATACCTTCAGGACTGGGGCATCCAACCTCCAACATGCCAGAGATTAGAGTAATTTAACGTTATCAGGCTTGCCCTGCTCTTTATTTGATTTGGGGAGGTTTACATTACATTACTGTAGTAACTCTGACCAAACCTGCTTAATGTTACTGGTTGTTTCTCATCATCAAATCCTTTTCTTTAGTACAAGTGAAGCATACTGTTAAAATTAAAACGTAACTTGGGGCGACCTCTAGCTCACCCAGTAAGAGCAGTAAGGCTGAGTCCTTTGCAGTAGCTCGGTTCGAATCCAACATGTGGCCCTTTACTTCGTGTTATCCCCAACATTTTTATTCATAACATTGTACTATAATACACGGGATAAATAGCTTTACCCTGGAATACATGACCAATGCTGCTGCATTTCCAAGTCTACAGGGTTCAGCTGGAGCTATAGCATTTGCATTAGCATTAGCATTAACATTAGCATTAACATTAGCATTAGCATTAGCATTAGCTTACACTGCTTACAAAATCTGCTAGTGACATTTGTCATTTCAGCTGACCTAATCCATGGTTGTTGGCTTTTGTTTAGTTTTGGATGAAATCAAAGAGCCTTTGTTTAAAAAAATTACTAAGAATTTCAAATGGGAAATCAAGTGCCGTGTGAGAACGGAAATTTTGACAGGCATAGCAACAGTAACTTAGGGTTGCGGGGCTTAGTGAACTAAAGTGTGACTAATTCTCTATTCAAGTTTATTCTGCCAATGCGTATTCTCTGTCTACACAGCCACCCTATTATCCAACAGGTTTGTGATTCAGAAGCCACCTGTGGCTGCCACAAAAGCTCAGAATAAAAACAAAATAGTAAACCTTTTCACAGTAAGAAGAGTCGAAATCCTTTGACTGAAGCTTGAGGTTTCATAACCTCACAGGCCCCAGGATACCCATTCAAAGACATAAGAAGACTTTCAAACAAAATGTGTGGCTGTCAGCTGAAAAAAAAAAAAGATGTTTTTAGTTGTTTTCATGAATCCCAAAAGTTTCCTTTTGAAAAATTCTAACTTTTGATCTGACAGCTCGCTGCAATATGTATTTTTATATCATAGAGGGGTTTGTAACCTACTTTTAAAGCCATTGAGCGCCACTCGGCTTGGGTGGAAGAATCCTCTCCTGCACTGGCACTTGTACTTGTCCAACACAAATCCATGGCCGGCGATGGGAGTGCACTGAGAAAGACAATGCAAAGACAGACAGGTGGACATCAGTGTTTACCTATTTTGGTTGTTATCAACAAGAATATCACAGGAGTTAGTTACATGGAGGCAAAAGCTGAGAGGAAATTGTGTGAATGTGAAACAACAAGAGGAAGGGGGATGATCGGGTGACTCAGCCAACACAGCTTTGTTTTGCTTTTTGAATCCAAAAGCAAGTGGGAGTAAAATTATGAAATTCTTTCTGGTATTTAGGATTTCAGAAGCAAAATGAAATATTATATAACACAGCAACAACAAAATAGGCTGTAATATTATATATTACAAAATGTGGTTTATCATAGTAAACTGAATATATGAGGAAGTCACCTTAGAGTTAATTATTTTCTGAAATACTGCAGGCCAAATACAAGAAAAAACTACATTAATCAAAACTAATTGTTATTTGCAGCCCTACAATAATAAAGACAGCCAATTATATCATCCAAAAATGAAAATGAAACATAATGGACATCAAGTAAATATGAGGTCGAAATTATAGTTGCTGCAAAGACATAACAGTGATTGTGTTGATTGTTCTCTTCACACATTGATTAATATTTGCAGCATTTCTGGCTCGACAGTATGCTTAAAAATGCCTCTTGAGTAAATATGATTTGCATTTGCAGGAATTTATTGTCCAGACCTGAATGATTCACGGGACCCAACAGTGAGATTAGAACAGTTTAGGAATAGAGAATGATGTAACATTTATAATTTAAAAGACTAAACAAAGGATAGGCCTACAGTATTTTACAGTCTTCATCCTTCACTGGAACCAAATAATGTGAATGATATGCAGGGTCTCAGTAGTTAAAACAGACATCACAAACTTAATAAAGTACAGTGCCTATGTGTTTGTGATTGCGCTCCTTGTCAGGCCCACTGCGGTGGTCTCAGTTAATGAACTTGTTTTGATTATGTTATCAAGTCTCCTACATCGTCTACATGCTCTTCTGCAGCCTGAAGACGCCCCAGTTATATAAACATGTGAGGTGTCAGGGGAAATCACAGGGCTTTGCCAAGTAACAGAGAAACTAATTAATATCTAAATTAAGAATTAAGGGTTGTTTGCAGAATTTAAGCGCGTCTGCATAATTCCAGCTTGCATTGATAACTGTGGGAGCTACATGGGCTTACGCACCATCTGGAGCGAAAACACACTCGGTGACACTCACACACAGGCACCAGTGTGGATTCTGTACACTCATGTGAATGCACATATCCCTGTACTAAAATAAAGCTGCAATAAATATGACATGAATGTTCATAAATAGTGCATTACATTGCATGCTTAAAGTAAAAACAGTATACAGTATCTTCTATGGGACGGCTGCTGTGGAGAGTAGCAGGACTATATTTATACTTCATAAATCAGTGACAGTCGCTGATAGTCTTTTTAGGATTTTTCTGATATCCAAAGCGGAGCCGATGTTTAAGGAATACTTTGAGAATAGTTTTCGGAAATGCACTTTATTTGCTTCTTCATGGAATTTTAGTGGTACTCTTCTTTAACTCCATGTCATTTTAGATAACATTTATTTTGACGTCTTTATTTTTCTCCAGTGGAAGAGTTCAGTTTACTGCTGAACTTCTGCACATATCAGTTGTTTTCCAAAGCTGACAAACAGCCCCAAATCTTTGAACTGGGAAGCAGCAGCATGAGGGATGAGCTGAGGGTATAAATGTCTGAACTGAAGTGCAAGTGGTCGACAGAATAAACAGATATGGTAAATCATTGCTCCACTGGTGCACCAATGAATACAAGCAGGCCTGGGAATTATGATGCATGTTTCCACTTTTTGGAAAAAAGAATGTGAGCTACATCTTGGAGACTTCACCTCTAGTTTAACAGTAGGCTATGTGAAGTATGAACTGTGTCTTCTGGGGATCCTTTAAGCTATTTTGTGAAAAATATGAGTGTCATTTTCTTGCGTTTCATCTGTTTTGTATTACCGAATAGTTAAAAATCCTACTTTAACTTTTCTGCCTCTTTATTGTTACCACCTTCAGCCGCTAATCAGTGTCCTTACATTCACATACAGTCATTGTGCTGTTACTACTGCACAGAATTTCTACTTATAAGAAACTGATTCTTCGCACTATAATCAACTACATAGCAAGAGTAAATATGTGAGAGGAAATATTTGTCAAATTTCTATGACTGTAAAAGCACCCAACACGAACCAATACAGCATTGTAGGCTTCCTGGACGACAGTTAATTCTTTCTATTACTATTTACTGTGATTCAGCATTTTTTTATTTGTTTGTTTTTGTTGTTAGTTAAGTTTGAATGTCAAATAAACCAATCTTATGAGCCATAATGAAACAGAAGAGTCTATAGCCACACCTGATGCACAGTGGTGCTTTGAACTAAATGCTAACATTACAACATCACAGTGACAATGTTACAGTAACATGCTGATGTTAAGCAGATCATATTTAGCATGTTCGCCTCTTTTAGCACTAAACACAAAGTACAGCATCTCATGGTGGCGGTAGAGGAAAAATCAAGGTATCATCAAAGTCAGTAGGATACATCCTCTGAGGACCATGAATGGCAAGTCGCCCAGTAGTTGTTGAAATAGTACAGTCTGGACCAAAGTGGCGGACCAACAGACATTTTTACCCACACCACTACTAAACTACTGCTAAAAATAGGTCTGCAATAGATAAGAGCATCTCATTCTCCCTCAGAGAGACAAAAAAGAGTCACTATATTTATGCAAGTAAAGTAGATTCTCACATAGTGTATGATGACTGAAGAATAGATATTAAAGAGCAAAAATTCCAACTGCAACAAAAAGAGTAGTGAGTGCATAGTACGAAGACAGCTGGGCACACATACAACTGTAAGTGTTTTGCTTCTCATAGCCAGGTTGATAAATGCTACTGTCCTGTGGGCAGATGACTCACGTTTCATGCTTTTAGATTTTCTAAGTTCAAATGCCCACAACAACAATTACAGTATTTATGTGATGCTGCTACAGCAAAATATGTCATTTCCATGCAAGCTCTCTCATTTGTCAAATCACAATTTACATACAAAACATGAATTGGAGACTACTGCTGAAGCAGATCTGGGCATGTGTGTGTATTTGTTTGTAGTCTCTCTCAGGAGATAAGCATACATGTGAAATTACAGTAAAGTATACAAAATACAAGAAGGGGGCACTGATTTGAGCTACACAGCCTGATAAATTTTTTTATTCCTCCAAACGAGAATCAATCTGGGTCTTGGCCAGGATGTTTCTACCTCTCTGAGTGGAGGAACAGGTGGCGAGCGGAGGACTCAGCCTCCCCGAGGGCCTAAACTTGAAACTTTCAACATCTGATAGATAGATAGATAGATAGATAGATAGATAGATAGATAGATAGATAGATAAATAGATAGATAGATAGATAGATAGATAGATAGATAGATAGATAGAGAGATAGATAGATAGATAGATAGATAGATAGATAGATAGATAGATAGATAGATAGATAGATTGATAGATTGATAGATAGATAGATGCACAAATCCTGTATGGCAAATTGAGGAACTGCCCGACCACGACCAACCACACACACACACACACACACCGCTTCCTCAGTATAATTCCCTGGGGATTACATGGGGGTGATTTTTGGCTAGGTGTATGTGTGCAGTCAGATGGTGCCTTCATACATCTGAGGATACACTGTAGATGAGGGTGTCATGTCTCACCCAGAATTTTCTTGGAAACTTGCAAGACACTGATGCATACAGATCACATGTCTTGTCTTCAGTAGTTGTGATTAAGTTATGTACAGTTAGTTAATAACTGCAGACATAAACATACAACACCACTATTTTTTGCTTACTCCAAAGGCAGTGGATACTCATTAAGATAAGACATACCCAGGGACACTGAGGTGGGCAAGGATGAAATATGATGCTTATTTTAGACCGTTATTGGGCTCTGTGCATCCAAATCGCTGCATTTATTAAACCTGTTTGCGCTTTCACCGCAGAAGCAGTTTGTGGTTCCCAAGTGCATTTTCAAGCGCTGCAAGTAAGAGTATAAAATTAATAAGTGCATGTGTCGCTAATTTCGACCTTGTGCGAGAGAAGTAACATTGTTGTTTCCAACCTACCTATATTACTTGAGCCCATACTACACATCTCTCAGAACTAGTTCAAGTACAGATCCCATGAGTACAATACAGGAAACATGCATGTCACATAGGAGATTGACAAGGACCATTAAAACTAGATTAATGACACCCAATACCCCTGAACTGCCTCACTAGCACACCGCTCCATATGTCGTCTATCACCAGTGCTGCTTTCTCCAGCAAAATTACACCCACTCACGCAGCAAGACACACACACACACACACACACACACCACACACAACACATACATACATAAACGCACACATCGAACACCGATCTAAAGGCAAGGTGTTTAGCGACGCCAAGGCCAGCTTCCCTTTTTCTCAGCCACCATTAAAAGGGCTATGAAACGGTCATTTGACGTGTCTCAGTTTGATGGATCACCTTCATCAGACCGCAGGCTGAAACTGAGTGAAAGTATTTTATAATTGCACCTTGCTTTGGATGCAGTGAGGGCTTCTAATTCCTCTTTTTTCTTACTCTTGGCTGACAGGGTTCAAGGTTGCATTGTCAATCACAGAAAGTGCAAAAGACTTATATTTTAAGAAAGGCAGCCTGAGGAGAGGATGTTTTATTACCAGCCTGATCCTTGCATTTTCTCAGACACTGTAGTTTATCAATAGCACTTGATCATTGAAATGTCAATTTACCCTGGCATACTTTAATAACTAATTAATTAATAACATGGTTGTAAATGTAAACCCCTGTGAGGGTTTATGCATTACAGCAGTGGTCTTATGATATCTAAGCATTTAAAAAACAAACACAGGCACCCTATTTTCCTAAAACTGGGCACAAGCACACACAAAAAGAAAGAAAAAATGCTCACTGAAAACCAGACAAAATTGCCATTTTGTTTTCTTACATTCATTTAGCCTGAAATTGCGTTTGTTAGCCAATTTACGTTTGTAAGCCAATTTACGTTTGTAAGCCAATTTACGTTTGTAAGAGGAGGCTGTGTTGTTTTGTGCTGACCCATCGGTAGCAAAATTAATTGCCCCTCGGGGACAAATAAAGGTCTTGAACTTGAACTTGAACAGTGCAACAGAGGTTGTTAAGAGCAGTTAACGTTTTCATGGTGATCCAAGAAATATGCTGATTTGAGATGAGATTTTTTTTCAAAGCTGACTTAGAAACAACCTGTACAACTAAGGCAATCTTATCCACGGTTGTCGCCATTTTTATTGCCATAGTCTGTCACCTAAATATAAAGCTAGCTTGTATGCTGGATACGAAGATGACACCCCCATTGTTAAGGCTGCCTACCAACGTTTTGAATCGCTGAACACATTGGTAAGGTGAAAAGTAATTCAAAGGTGTGGAAACAAGCCAGGTGAAAATTGTATTTCCGCTGTCCAGTTTCTGCATTGCATTATGGATTCATGAGGCTGCTGTCAATTTTCTCTCTTTTCTAGTGGGAACCTTCCGTGGTATAATAGAAGAAGAGTCTGGAAAGAAGCTGCTGCCCTTTAATTTTAAATTACAGGCTAATGCCTAAATCATACTGTACATGTTTCAATTGTTCTGCAACTTAAGCCCATTGTGGCGTAGCTGGAAATATCTCGACTTTCTACAGGATTAATGCATACAACAAATTAGACCCAGCTGTTTTAAATATAGTCTTTTAGGGTGACTTTCCCCTTTAAAAAGTTTGGGAATTAATCTTCTTCAAACTTAAACTATACAAATACTGAAATATTAAAACAGCATAACAGCCCTATAAAACCCAGTGAGCACCTGCTAAGCAGTCTAACAAGTACAGAACGAGTTTTGGCAGACCCCTTAGCACAACAACACATAACAATATCATTTGACACTATCACACAAAGTGTAAAAGATACTTCACGTTAAAACCCAAAAATAAATTATCTGTAACTTCCACATTGAGGCCCCTAATGTTTTGGACTGCAGCCTGTGATACCTGTTCAAATTTCTCACCGTACAATTTGATAAAAAAGCTGTGAACACGACACCAAGACGGGAGTTGGTAAGAGAGAAATACAGGGAGATAGAAATAGAGAGCACTCTGCGTCCCTCAGAGATCTATAAATACTCTGAAAGCATTAAACCCTAAAAGCATTACAATCACTCTGTCCCCTGGGTGTGGACTGTGTCTTCTGCTGTTTCACAAAACTACTAACCACTGAAAGAGTGGATGTCTGAGGAGAGGAGACCTTGGACTTAAACCTGTCTGGAATTTCTCCATCAAGTTAAGAGGCAAAAACTGCCTGCGATATATAGCTGCTTATTGATTTGTGGCTTGTCGTGGTAACAGTGCTGTGACTAGAGATAGAGTCACCATGAGGGCTGGGCTGAGTGCTGCTGTTGGTCTTCCTGCATCCTTAAAGGACATTAGCTTAAGGATTACAGGGCTGTGATTTATATTTAAGTTAGTTAAAGAGGACAAAATATTCCACTGATTGGCTGTGCAGCCTTTGGAAATATATCAGCAGTGAAATGCAAGTCTCCCTTGGCATTTGAAGACTTATGAGATGAACCCTCAGTTTCCCTACACAGACATCTGGGTGGGTGGTCCCCAGCTGCCTACGTGGACTCGACTGGGAGACCTCTCTCAATTAAGATCCAACTGCTGCCGCCGACTCGACGGGCTCTTACATTTGGCCGTGGCAGCCGCTGAGCTGCAGGCAACAGATTAGAGAGTGAATGGTGTTTCTCTGCGGAGGATGAATCCTCCCCGACGACTGTCCCTCTCTGCTGTCACTCCTCATCCCTCATCCCTCCCTCCCTGTCTCGTCTTGCTCTCCATCCTATATGCATCCTTGTCTCTCTGCTCTTTTTCCTCACTTCTTGCTATGCATGCGTCATCAGCCTAATTAAAGATCAAAGGTATGCCAGATTTGCCAGAAAATACTGCGAATCATATGCACTTGTTAAACCATTATAGATATTGTATAATCTATATCGAGTTGTATATTGGTATATTGTTAGAGTTATGCATTTTACAGAAATCAGGCATTAAAGGGACACTCCTCGTGCAACAAGGCAGGCCTGCTTGGTTCTTTCTGGAAATGACTGTGAAGATTTATAAAGAATATGTTTACAGCATTTACTGTCTAACTGGGACGTTTTGGGACCGATTGGCGGGGATTTGCTATGGACAAAATACACACTGCGATACACCAGTAAGAGCTAATTACATTTATGTAAGAGAGAGAGAGAGAGAACGTCACTTATATAGGATGCCTTTTCAGCGAGGAGTGTGTTTTCCCAACTCTGAAACATCTGGACGTCCAAGCAATACAGCCTAAAAACAACGGTCCATCTATGCTGTTTCACAGCAACGTCAAGCCCATCCTGTTGTACGGTTCTGAAGGCTATAGGTGTTCTTAATTATTTTTTTTTTATTTGACTTTCAGATGTCAAAAAATTATACAAAATAATTGTATATATCCAGCTCAATCCCTACAACAGGTTGTTTTCCAGTTTAATTGTTATTCATGTGGCAGCCTAGCAACCAAAGCTTTGTTGTCTTTTCAGAGTAATAATACAATTAATAAATACTTTAAATCATTTTATAACTGAAAATATTGCTGTCATTGTCAAGGTTTAGTGAACTTAAGTCAAAGTAAAATTTTAGTTATTTACTGAGAAAAAAAAAAGCTGAGATATTTGCCTGAAGTATGTGTAAGTGTTTTATTAAAGAATGGAAAGATATTGCAATATTCCCTTTTTAATAAAAAGTGTTTACGGTCAATGCACAAGTATTGAGAACAACTAACTATCATAAAGCTAAATTCTTGTATTATTTATGTGGTTTTCATATAACGAAAAGGTCCAGCAATACATTTTCCATAAAAAGTGCTGCTCAGCTTTTATCTGGATCTGTGTATTCAGTGTGAGTCTTGTATGTGTACAGTACAAAAAGAAATTGCTTTTGGATGATTTCATACTGAATTCCTTGCAGTGGCATAGTTTTATATACAGTCTATGAGTGGCAAGCATGTTTTGCATTAGTGGGCCCATTTTGAAAGCAACCCCTTAGTGTCACAGTCATGGCAGTGTATAGGATCACTACAGATGGCAATAGGCTTTAAAGAATATGGTACTTTATGTTCATTCACAATTTGTGCTCTGCTATGTGTGGTCCTTGCAGCCCCCAGAGGAGAAAAGTCTTTTTGAATATCTAAATTTTTAAAGCTGTATAGTAAATCTTGCTTCATTAATTTGAGAGTTTTCTTTACATTAGTTTGACCTTTTTTTAAATGCAGCTTCAAATATAAACACAAATGGTCTCTTTGATGATGAAAAACATACTTAAACACACACATGCATTGCCATTAGGTGTACAGATGCAGTTAAGTCTCGAAACCCTTCAACTCATCTTTAGCTGTAGAGCTTCAAACTCCCAGAGGAGAGACAGAGAGCCTCTGGCAGGACAAAATAGAAAGAGGAGAGTGAAACAGAAAAAGACAGAGCAGAACAGGTTATTTTCTATCTCCTCTGCTCCTCAAGTCACCTCAGTTTTTTTTCTGCTAGAGATAAGGCAAGTAAAAAAACAGCTCTTGCTTATCCTGACAAATACAGAATGACATATCTTAAAAAAGAAATCCATCATTTTACTTTATCCTAAGCATCCATTACTGCTAACATTCTACACAGGCTTTTGCACTGTCTTGTTCAGTTGGATATCCCTTTCCTTACATGAAGTATTTATACTGATTTTGAGACTTCTGAAGCTTAAATCCTTCTTTCTCCACAATGTGCCAGAGACGATAAGGATTGTGAAAAGACATACAGTAAGGCAGGCATAAATATTTAATTTATGTCCCTTTTTTTAACCCCATACAGTCCGAGAATCTAGTGCATGGTTTCTTGCAGCGGGCAGTGAGGGGCCACAGTAATTAGATTTACAGAAGAGAGGGACTCACACATCACTATCAACAGTAGCTGAGCTGCAGCTAAAAATAATAGTGTTGCTGCTTTTTCTCTGTCAGATTGTGCTTTCCGTGTCTGCATAAAGGTAAATCCACAAACTAGGAGGTTTTGTGTTTTTAAGTGTGCGGTGCAATGATAACAGCCGAGGTCACCAATGTTTTTGCTTTTAAAGCAGCAGAAGAAAGAAGAGTATTTCTCAATTATAACTTGGTCAGTTCAAGTAACAATTTAATGTGTAAGGCTGGCAAAAGCAGAGCAGGACATGTAGACAGATGGAGGGATAATTTCTGGCACGTCTTTCTGCCCTCCTCAGAGGAGTTAATTGGCTTCAAGAAAACGGAGACACAGAGACAGGCGTAAGGTTGATGCAAAAGGCAAAATGGAAAACCAGAGAGTTAAAGAGAGATGAGGAGGAGATAGCCAAAGATAGAGTTGGATTTGGGAGAGTGTGAATAGCCATGGACACAGGGAGTGTGGAAAAGAACAGGAAGAGGAAGTGTAGCTGATTGAGGAGAGAAAGCAAGAGGAAAGACAGAGGGGGTAACCCTCCCTCTAGCAGTTTACACTAATTAGAAGAGCTCTGCCTTTGAAGCCCTTTATCTCCAGCAGCACGTTTCACAGGACGGGAGGAGAGAAAACACACACACACACACACACACACACACACACACACACACACACACACACACACACACACACACACACACACACACACACACACAGACAGACAGATATGCAAATGCAAACACACTGCACACTTTGATGCAAACTTACATTTAAAAAGCATGCACAAAGAAAAAAATATATAATACATACTCAGATGCATCTGGTTACAAATCACCCACACTAATGATTCTCAAGTCCTCGTCTAATTACATAAGCAGTGGCTCCTTATGTAAGATGCTACCCCTACGACTGACTATTCATAATACATGAAGTCTTGTATTTGGTTCATGGTGACACATCCTACCTTCCTCCACCGCCTCGCTGTATCTGGGCAGACCAGGAAAAAATGGCCAAGAAGAAGAAGCAGAAGAAGAAGCTCATGTAGCTGAAAAGAATGGATGCTCATCCATATACAGCTAATTTAAACCACAACTCATAATTAAATGCATACACTGGTGTTTTGTGAGCATTCCTCATCATCCGTCATCATCACATGGTTTTAATGCCAAGATAATTTTTTTTTGGGTAACCTAACTTCACTTAAGAACTTAAAGTAAATATTGTGTATATTAACATTAATGACAATGTGCACTGTGAAAAGGGACCCAAAGACAATTATCACCCAACTATGCACGCAACTCCCTCCTGCTTGCCCTGCCTGAAAGTGTCATCCGATCCCAGCAGCTCATTTAGAATGCAGCAGCTCGTCTGGTCTTCAACCTCCCCAAGTTCTCTCACACTACACCGCTCCTCATCTCCCTTCATTGGTTACCAGTTGCTGCCCGCATCCACTTCAAGACACTAGTAGTTGCGTACAGGGCCACAAACGGATCGGCCCAGCTTACATCCAGGACACGGTCAAACCTTACACCCCATCCCGTCCACTCTGCTCTGCATCAGCCAACTTGATTGCTGGCAATACAGAGTATTTGCTGTCCTGCACTGGGTTGCATCAGCTATGTGTAAGTTCAAACGTAGACTAGTTTGAACGTAAGTTGTGACTTAGGTCAGAGTTTATGCGCTACTAACATTTTGAGGGTTGCACCAGCTGAAATAGTTCTGAGGTAGGCATAAGTTGCAACCTAAATCTTACACCTAGCACTTAGTAGGTGTAAAGTCCTCCGTAGGATTGGTTAGTATGGCACATCGTTTTGAAAGGTGGGATAACTTCTCAACGCGTTCTCCGGGATAGATTCCACCCCATGGATATCTATTATGATTTTGATTAACACCCACTCTTTTGTTTTCCACGAGCGGAGATACAGAGGATTACCGATAACCTTAATTAACAGCTATTAACGTTAATCATAACATATTTTGCACTTTTTGAACGTTAGCTGTAGGTTAAGGTTGTATAGTTATCACCAAATCATAACGCTTGTGTTAATATAATGCTGTTTTGGTGATTAACGCTAACACCATTAGCTATTTTTAGCCGT